>NC_054707.1:30329735-30444522 GCF_016097555.1 Gigantopelta aegis
AAAGGGATTTTCTAATTCTCGAACAATTTCAGATTTAATTTTTCTTAAAAACCGTTTTGAATATCCCCTAGGTTTTAAAGCACTAAATAAAAGTGAACAAGCCTCATTGAAATTATGTTTGTTACTCGAATTTCTGTGAAATCTAATAGATTTAACAATGCCTTTAAAGGAGTGGCGTGGGTGAAAAGACTTGCAGTCGAGAAGTTGGTGTGTGTCTGTGGGTTTGAAAAACACTTTGTAGTCTAGGTAACCTGATGTTTCAAACTGTGTACATTTATAAATTGTTACATCCAAAACGTCAACTGATTTATCTGATATGGTGGCCTTAAGTTTGATATTGTCATCCTGTTGATTTAATAGCTCAAAAAAGTTCCAAAATTCTTGTTTAGAATGTGGCCAAATGATAAATATATCGTCGAGATATCTGAGGTACAAAAGAGGTGTTTTACTCGATTTCTTTAAAGCAGCCTCTTCCCATTCGGCGACATAGATAGATGCAAAGTTTGGACTAAAACATTTACCCATAGCACAACCACACACTTGCTGATACATTTCTCCATCAAACTCAAAATCATTTCCTTTTAGGCTTAATTCTAACAGTTCAATAATGTTTTTATCTGGTCTGAATCAATGCCCGCATCAATACCTATGTTGGTGTACATGGAGTCAATATCAAGGGTAACCAAGAATGAATCTTTTGGGATTTTGGTTTTTGATAATTTTAACAGAAGATCTTCAGTGTTTTTCACAACACTTTTATGTCTATTTGCAATTGGTTTTAAGTGAAAGTCTATGTATTCTGAAATATTGTACGATTCTGATCCACAGTCTGAAATGATTGGACGACCGGATGGTGTGTTAATATCGGTCCATGTATTGACTGGCTTGTGGATTTTTGGAAGTAGATACAGTTTCCAGGTTTGTGATTGTGACCTGGCTTCTAAATATTTTACTTGTTTTTTTTTATTAATATGTCCCTGATCTTTTAGACATTGAATAATTGCATTGAACTTTTTACAATTCTCAGGCCAAATAGCTTTGTCTAATTTTTAGTAGTACTTTGAATTATTAAGCTGTCGATGGGATTCCCGGATATAGTTCTCCCTTGATAGAATGACGGTGGCTGATCCTTTATCTGCAGGTTTTATAACAATTTTGCGTAGTTTGGTGAATGAATGAATGAATGAATGAATGAATGAATGAATGTTTAACGACACCCCAGCACGAAAAATACATCGGCTATTGGGTGTCAAACTATGATAATGCAAACAAATAAGGTGATGATCAACATCAATATAAAAATTCAAGATTTAAATAAAAACAGTGTAAAGAACTGTACAAAAATACAAATATCACAGATAGATACTGACTTACTCAAAATTTCAATTTGTGCTGTATTGGCCATTCTCAAAGAGAATGTTACACCCCTGCACCACGGTGAGGTTACAACACGCGCAGGGGTAGTTTGGTGAGAGCACGACGTTCCATGACAGAAAGATTTTACTGATTTGTGTAAACTGTCATATCACCAACTTTTTCCACTATCATTTTATGAGCTTTAATGATTTCAGGATTTACACTAGAGTTTGGGGGTAACCAGCTGGAGTTTTTCGTGAATGGGATTTTTTTCTCCAGTTGAATGCCGAAAATAGTCGTCCGCCAGTTTCATTTTGTGGTCAAAACTGCCGTATCCATTACACCATTGTCAAGTTTAGCCTCTAAGCCTGTTTTTGGTTGGGGTGGGAACAAAATTCAGACCCGTCCAGTAATGATTTTTCAGCGGATGTTAGAAGGTTAGTGTCACCAGTTAGGTTAACAGTGTTAGTTCCTAGTCCTAAATCAGGGTGGACATTACCCTTTCCCGACCTTAGTTTAAATTTAAGTACCTCATCCAACAATCTAATTAAAATTAGCTCCACTATTACATGTGGATCTAACAGCAGCCAGTTGGAGCCCATGTTCACCAATCAAAACCTTACTTGCAGAATCATGCCAGTGATTTTTCTATCCAGTGAATGTTATCCTGCCCAACCTCAAAATCACACGCGTTAAGCGCAGGTATAATTTTGATGTCCCTCATTGTTTTTGCAGCCAAATTTATTTGGTTGAGGCAGGTTTTTTGACCAATCTAATTAAAATTTTATAAAATAAATAATTCGTAATGTAAAACTGAAGACTGATAACCCATTCCGTACGTATTGGTATGGTTCACTGTACTGCGGCCACTAAAATAGACTCGCCCGATATTTTTAGAATTTGTATGCTCTTACAGTCAGAGTACTCGGGCTAGTATGCATGTATACATGTATTATTATATTTTGAATATCTCTATTGTATGTTTGTTGGGTTTTAACGTAAACATACATATATACAATGACGCACTGGCACAGGGGATATTAAAATCCTTTATTGCCTTCACAAATTTCCTCATGCCGTTACCGAGACCCGAACCTGTGGCACCCAATCGCCCGCAGTTGTTGAGCCGGAACGCTACCAATCAGACCAACTACGTTCCACAAAAATAAAACGATCGTTAGACGACCATATTCGTACCGGTCCAACAACCACGCGGTGCAAAGGCCCCATGGCTTGGCAACGTTTGACTTACATGCAGATGTGGACATACCTGGCACTGGCTATATATGTATTTTTATATTTTGAATATCTCTATGTAATATGTATGCATGCATGCATGTATGCACGTATGCACGCACGCACGCACGCACGTACGTACGTATGTATGTATGCATGCATAGATAGATACACACACACACACACACACACACACACACATACACTCATACACACATACACACATACATACATGCATACATAAATACATAAATACATACACACTAAAAAAATTAGCACGAAAATAATTTTGATTAAAATGCTCTGCAACTTATGGCCTGAAAAACCTAGTTACCAACCAACCGGAAATTCACAGAGCGGAAGTGGTATAAAATATATACATAAAATCATATGAAAACGAAAGAAATAACACACATTCAGAGGTGTATAAATTATAATGTCAGAAATATATTATGTTGTCCATTTATAAATCCCTAAAATATTAGTAGATCTAACTCAAACTCCTGGTAAATTGTAGTTAAAACCACAGTAAAAAGAATCCTTTTCCAGATAAAACGTAGAGTACACTTTTAGCCGATATGTTAGTAATAATGAACCCGGAATACGTGGCCGGTATTCGATTATCCAATATGTATACCGATATATGAATGACAGCCGTTAGGTCTGACTATATAACAGGTAGAACACCATGTTTAAAAACCTGAGAAAAAAATTCGAGCAAGGAGTTGCACAGAGTCCACTAGCTTTGAGATCAGCAGTTGAGGCAATAACGAAGGTATACAATGACCGTCACTAAAGTCGTGATGCTAAAAGGAAATAAATACTTTTTATCGTATAATAGGTAGCGTATCCAATGTAACAACCTCTGCAATTAAGGAAATGTCCACGGCAAGAAATAATTTATATTCCAAGATAGCCCAGTACTCTGACAGTACAAGAGCTATGCATTTGGACACACCCTCTAACCATCAGAGACCAGTCTATATCATATCTCTGCCTACCAAACAGTTACAAAGATTCCCAGGAAAGAGTTCGACCTATACCCCTCTACATCAAAGCCTCAATATTAACCCTAAAATTAAACCTAACCCCTAACCATTGAAAAGGGGCTACGGGTCGAACTCATCTCGATTCCCACTCTAATACAACAATGATCCTATGTTTGACTTTAAATACCTTTACATCGATAATATTTTAGCTCCTTAATAAAAATAATTTCACATATTAATCACTAATACACTCACTACAGGAAGAAAACCCCTTTCAATAATGTTTGAGTTGAATTAATATTTGCTGACAGGTTTTTTCCTGTAGTGTGTATTTGTGATTAATATGTGACATTTTTTTTTTTTTATCAGAGCTCTGATGGTTAGAGGGTGTGATAACTGTCCAAATGTGATATTGTCCAAATCTCCCGTCAAGTTCTCTTACCACCAGAGTACTTAGGCTTAGGCCGAGTGGTTGGAGTGCTTGGCTACAGCCTGGGTCTCATTCCACGAAGCATTCCTAGCACTACTATCATCGTAAATACCTACCATCACGACTGTAACTTTCTTCTACGATCGCCAGTCTGTTCCATGATGTGGCATAAATTACAGTGAAAATTTACAATTGATATGAGGCAGTTGTAAGCCACTAACGTAGATGCCAAATGGCAGTTAGATGATGATTTGATCATTTCTGAAAAGGATACAAACTCTTTGTGTAAAAATAGATCTAATATAAACATAATAACATTTATGAAACTCTGTGTCTGATGAAAAACATTCTAGGTCATACAGCCTTTACACGAAAATATGGGATATAACTCATGTCTTATGTATTTGTCGATTATCGCCTAGAAAATAAACAAATTTAGTTTATGGATGTCCTATAACATTGAATACATCCAATATGTTCCAAATAGCCAGAAATTTAACTGATTGACACATCTTCGTAAAGAAAAAAGTTAAAGTTTGTTTTATTTAATGACACCACTAGAGCACATGGTAATTTTGACATAGTGTTAGAGAGGAAAGCAACTACATTTTTTCATTATTAGCAAGGGATCTTTTATATGCACCATCCCACAAACAGCATAGCACATAACACAGCCTTTGATAAACCAGTCTTGCTGCTCTTTCTACCGGCCTCGGTGGTGTCGTGGCAGGCCATCGGTCTACAGGCTGGTAGGTACTGGGTTCGATCCCAGTCGAGGCATGGGATTTTTAATCCAGATACCGACTCCAAACCCTGAGTGAGTGCTCCACAAGGCTTAATGGGTAGGTGTAAATCACTTGCACCGACCAGTGATCCATAACTGGTTCAACAAAGGCCATGGTTTGTGCTATCCTGCCTGTGGGAAGTGCAAATAAAAGATCCCTTGCTGCCTGTCGTAAAAGAGTAGCCTATGTGGCGACAGCGGGTTTCCTCTAAAAAACAGTGTCAGAATGACCATATGTTTGACGTCCAATAGCCGATGATAAGATAAAAAATCAATGTGCTCTAGCGGTGTCGTTAAATAAAACAAACTTTACTTTTGCTGCTCTTACTGTAACGAGAAATAGCCCAATGGTCCTACTGATGGGGATCAATCCCAAAACGACCGTGCATCAAGCGAGTGCTTTACCACTGGGTTACATTCCACCCCTCTTCTCATAGAAGATCTTAATCATTAAAGGGGCAGTTACGACTACTGTAATGTTGATTTGCAGAATGGCTGTAAAGTTTACGTGTGCCAGCCATAAAACTTAGCAGTGATTCTTTCATGGAATGGATAGTTTGGAGTTCGAATCCAGACCTTACCACTACTTAGTTTGTAGTGCTCAGTACATGTAACCACGTGGCTGTGACCTAAACTTTGTTGAACTTATTTAACATATTAATTTTGAATACAGAATGCCGTTGATTGTTTTTATTTTTAATGTGTATTAAATGTCTATGGATTGCAGATACCATATGTTGTCAGGGATTACATGTTATTTGTTGAAACATCTGGAAACATTGCTTGATATGTGTTTTTGACTATTTCAGTCTGATGCGGATGTTCCTGTCTCAGACAGTAAGGACCATGAGGCTGACACGGACAGAGGGGGTGGAGATGGTCCACAGGCTCGGGCTGCATCTCAGGAGGCGTCGGCTGTATCCGGGGAGGAGGTCCCCACTGATCAGCTTGTGGATGTTTCACTGATGGAGGAACCAGATGACTCACAGTATGAGGTAACAGTGCTGGTGTAATCAGCTGTTTATACTGGCTGGTGAGGGGCATCCACGGTCTATCATTTGTGTTATGGGGGGGGGGGGGGGACATAGCCCAGTGGTAAAGTGTTCGCCTGATGTGCTGTCAGTCTGGGATCGATCCCCATTAGTAGAACCACTGGGTTACTTCTCACTCCAGCCTGTGCACCACAACTGATATATCAAAGGCTGTGCTATTCTGTCTGTGGGATGGTGCATATAAAAGGTCCCATGCTACTAATGGAAAAATTTAGTGTGTTTCCTCTCTAAGACTATATGTCAAAATTACCAAATGTATGACATTCAATAGCCGATGACTAATAAATCAGTGCTCTAGTGGTGTCTTTCATCAAAACAAACTTTAAACTTTTATAATGTACATGTATATAAAAGTGTAAAATAAAATGGCATTTGGCAGTTATATTAGTAAGTGGTGACCATCTTGAAAAAATATCATTTCCATATTATCACTAACTCAGGCAAATTTTTAAAAAGTGGTGGGGAGAAAAAATGTCTGACTGGGGTGGGTGGGCATAGTCCTCCTGGCTACGCCAATGTATAACAGTCCTTGAATGTTGTTCTTACACACTTGCATGACTTAAAGTAAGAGAAATGTAATGGATAAAGTTAGATGTGAAAAGTAGTCTTGATAATGCTATTTTCACACTTTGTAATATTTTTTTCTCCTTATATTCATTTCACAAGTCTTAACTGAATGCAGGAATTAATGTAGCCAATGAATGGCTCCCACCCCCGTCCCAAAGTTGGCTCAAGTTGCTGAATTGTTAGCAGTAGTGAGAAGTGGTAATTGTCATAATATGTTTGACTAACCCAATTTCAAAAACAGAATCACACAATAGACATGAAGACACTGACTTGTATGTTGTCATCTTGTAACATTCTCACTTTTTAGTCATGTCTGTGTCTCACTTAATCTTTGTATACATGTATGGTCTAGTCATACGTCCGTCTATCCGTCTGTCCGTAAACTTTTCATTTCCGAAATTCATATAGGATCCTCAAACATTGCATGCAAATACAACTTGGAATGGCGGTGTATCATGTACCATAACTAGATCACTGTGACCTACATTCAACACGTTTTTGCACATTAAACATATTTAAAGGAAATCCTTGTGAGGGCTGTATCTTCCTTTTCAATTCATATAGGGTCATCAAACTGTATGCACGTACAACTTGGGATGGTGGTGTGTTGCATTCCATAACTAGGTCACCACAACCTACTTTTAATGACATACGGTTAGCGTCAAATGAGATAATTATATATGTAGACATTCTGGTTATTTTTAATTGTTAATAGTTTCTGTTTGGAATCTGATTAAATTGTGTGTTTTTTAAAGACTGTTTCTGATACAACTCCAACTACATCACGGTCTCGGACATCATCATTCAGTTCAGTAGCCAGTGACAGCTCATTCTATCAAAACCCCATCAGCTTTGCCCAGCCACAGTACATTCCGTCGGATGTCGAAAGTGAGGTGGAGGAGTCGCCAGACAGCCTCGACTCAATCAGCAAAGAAGATTTGTACACGTACATCAAGAAGTATGAACGGCGAGCCATCAAGTACAAAACTAAATTTTTAGAGGTATGGTCACTCATTTATGACTTTTTAAACTTTACAATTAAAATTTCCCCATATGTAGGTTTTGTTCTTCATCATAGGTTGAATATTTACATATAATAAAATCCATTAAAATAATACAAAGATAAAAAATTATTTTGTGGAGCGAAACAATGTTTGCTTCTCACAGTTTAATTTAAAATCAAATGTTGCAAATTGAGAAGCATAAATTTCTAGCAAGTAGTCTGAAAATTAAACAACTTAGTAGACTTTAGATTCACTTTCTTCATCAGTAAGGCAGAAAAACATGAGACAAATGAGGATAAAAGTTTATGATTAAATTATCACTTCTAAAAATGAGGACATTTTCTGAATTGTGAAATACTGTTAAAATAAGAGATTTATTGGTGCATAAATAAACAATTTTGTTAAAACTTGAATATGCTAGTATTTTATAATTCAGATTTAATGCTTTACAGTGTTATTTGTTTTACAAACATTTAGATTATTATTTATCTTGTGACTACTGGATTAATTTTTGACAGAAACCACATTGAGTGGGTACAAATTTATAACTTTTACTCACATATTTTCACTTAAAACTTTTATAAATACATAAAATAAAGTTTATATTTGAATTGGTAAGTATTATTTTCATGGGTTTTTCTAATTTTTAAATTTTAGATTAGTTATTGTTAATTAAAAGTTGCGTGTACTTACGGGTATTTGTGGCCAAATGTCCAGTATTTTTGCCCATTATTGGTATAACGGTCAAATTTATTATCAAATTAGCTGTCACAATCAGCTATCAATTCCTGAAAATGACTGCGACATTCCGCCATTGTTGTCAAGCAAAAATAATTGCCAAAAACCACTTTTTCAATGAAAAATTGCCAGGTATTTTCCATTGAAAAACAAAAAAGTAAAGCTGTCATACTCTCAATTAATCAATTTCCTGTTCTATTATTATTTCCGGTGAGTGCTGTGTGCAAAATGGTGGGAAGTATGAATTGGGGAATGCACTGTATACAGGGTACAGTATGTCAACTTGCTTGATGTTGAGCGAGATATCTCTCCTGCAGTAGTCAGAAGGTTAAGAGTGTTACATGTAATAGTATATATGTATAATTAAATTCATTACAATATAACGTCTCATTGGTCCCGTCGTAGCAACGTCAGTTTGTTCATATCTTGATGAACTTAAAAATTATGTTGTCAGGGAATGTCATATCTGATGACGTCACTTTATATTGGTATTTTGTCTTATTGAGTGTTATTTCTTTAGTAGTAAGTATGTTTTAAATTTAATTATAAGGATTGTTTGTTATTTCTTTTACATTCATTTGGTAAAGAAACAAAAATCATCTGTTTCACAGTTTGCGAATGAATTTTTTTATCATGCCCGAATAATGTAAAACAAATAACATACAATTTATATATATATAGAAGGCTAGTGTTCGACCCAAGTGTTGTTCAATGCAAATTCGAGACTTTGTTCTTGGTTCAAGCATAGCAGTAGGTTAGACTCTTCCGCGTTTGAGCCAATAATATTCTATTATATACAACACTTGGGTCAAACACTAGCCTTCTCTCGCACACCTATGTCAGCCCTATCAAAGGGAAATCAATGTAATTAACACTCTTGGATGTTGAGAATTACATTCACATATATTTAGGTGCAATGAAGAAATTGTGAATCATCCATTATAATGTAGTGTCAGTTCAGTTGACGACTCCCCAATCACCGATAACTCGGTCACATCATTGCCTTTGGGCCATTGTACAGTCAAGTGAAAGCCACCTCAGACAATGATTGCTTTGCGTTATAACACTTGATGTTGATATACCTCTGTGGTGGTTGGACAAGGGATGGAACAACATTTCCTCTGTTACGTGTGTGCAAATTATAATTGATTCAGTAAAATTAAAATAAATATTTAATACTTTGTTTTGCAGTATGTTAAGCAGATAATTTCATGGTATATTTTATTGCATACAAAATTATAAACACTTCTGTTTTAAATAGATTATGTAAATTATAAAGGGACATGAACATTCTCGAAGGTGGCTGAATGCTTGGTTGGAACATTGTGTGTGGGTGTTTATATAAATAAATATATAGGCTTTTAATGTGCTAGTTTGCACACATTATATTTGTGTAGTGTTTTACTGATGTACTGATTTACCTTTGTTACAGCTTGCCACTGTGTATAAAGATATGATTCAAGAAAGAGAAAAAATCAAGGTACCTGGAAAGCAGACTGTTATAATGTCATCAGCATTTTTTCCATTTAAAAGTTATTTATTGATTTATATCTTTGATCAGTAATTTGTAACTACTAGATCTTGTGATAAAGATATTATTAGTAGCATAATGTTTTGGTTTTCTTTTAAAGCATTATTGGATCAATTAAATAATTTTATGAATAGTGTGAGTCACACAGTACAATTGTAATGTTTTGTTTTTAATTTATTATTTAAAAAACCCATCTATAGACCTTATTTGTATCTTATGGTGAAAAAAATTAACATTTGTTTTATTTACTTGAGCACATTAATTTAGTAATCATCAGCTATTGGATGTCAAGCATTTGGTAATTCTGATATATAGTCTTAGAGAGGAAACCTGCTGCATTTATTTTATTAGTAGCAATAGATCTTTCATATCCACCATCCTACAGACAGGATAGCACATACCATGGCCTTTGATATACCAGTCGTGGTGCACTGAAATGAGAAATAGCCCAATGGGCCACCGACGGGGATCGATCCTAGACCAACAGCGCCTCAGTCGAACGATTTACCACTGGTATGTGTCCCACCCCTAAGGTGAAAAAAGTCCTTAATAACATTCATTATGTATTCTTTCTTTCATAAGATTAAATGCAGCAGGAATTAAAATTATAGTGTACCATCATTTTGCAGTATACTGTGTTTGTGCATGTGAACAGTGTCCTTTTTACAAATTTGCTTTGTTTTAGAATGCACTTGCTCAAAGCCAGGACCGTGCCTTTCGTCGCATCTCGGAACTGAAAGAGCAGATTCAGTTGGACCAGGCTGCTAAAAGAGACTTGGAGGAAAACTACAATTTTATTCTAGAGGAGAAGGAGGAATACATTAAAGTGCTACACATGCAGGTTAATAAACTTACTATGCAAATTAAGATAGACTAGGAAATTTGTGTCTTTTCCGTAAGAGAACAACAGACAATAGCAATCCACAGGCCTCAAAATACAGTCACTTGCATGGCCACCAATGTTGTGTTCAGGAGGGCACGTGCATGCAGACAGTTTGACTGGTTCAGTGTTGGAAACAAAAAGCAATCTAGTGAGAGACCGTGTGTCTCATGAATATATATACAAATTGTCCCCAGAATTGATACTCTGTAACTACAGTAAAAAAGAGGTTGAATTTCATTGCCATGCTAATTTATGCACAGCAGTATGTATGTAACTGTATAAGAGATGCACACACATTTAGTGCACAAATAATTAAGAAAAGTCTCCCCCCCCCCCCCCCGAAAACCCCCCACAAAAAACCCACATTAAAATAGACCCTTGCCACAAACATTTAACACATACACAAAGATTTTTTCGTTTGAACATTGCACACGTATAGAGATGATTTTATTGCACAACTTAAATCTTTATCTCAGGAATGACAATTTTCTGCGGATCTACACAATTCTTAAATTGTTTTTGTTAATAGCCTCAATCAAAGTTGTTTTTTGGAGTGTGGTGGGCATAGGTACCTTTGATCAGTTACTCAATATGTCATGCATACTTTACTTGGTCTATATAAAATTTTAATAAGTATTTTAAATCGATGATCAATTCGAGTCTATTCAGCAGCTTTTTAAATGCTACAAAACAAAGTGACAGTAGTGTTTGATATATATGTTAAACTAAACATAACGTTCATATATAAAGTATACCAATAAATAAAGCGACCCCCTTAACATCTTTGTGTCTGATCTGGAATGACGACCTGGACTGAATTTTTCATGATGTCATAAGGCGTCATTGTGTTGGTAGGATTAAAGATGTTATGGCACTTGTCGTGTCCGTATTACCACGGCGGGTTAAATTCACAAAACATCATATATTTATGTTTTTGATAAGCATGTACACTTGTCTAATGTTTACATTGTTTTTGGCATTTATTTCACTGTCACTGCGAAAAATGGACGAAAAAAAATGAAGTTTATTTATATTTTGGAAATGAATTGTATGACATGTATATTTTGAATATACTATTTGTACTCTGTGTATTAATATAAATAATTTTTCATTCATAGATTTGTTTACGTGCAAAACTAAAACTTATGAGGTTTTGTGAATACAGCCTAAATATCACAGCTTTTCCACCCCCGGGGACGAATCGATACCATAGTATTTTGTAGTAAATTCCTCAATTATGATAAAAGTACAGCAATAGATAGATCATATATACGCTAATTACGTCATAGAGTATATACAGTATACAATTAGGAACTTTAAACTGCAGAATAATAAAAGCCTTTGCTACCTAGACCTAAAATCTGATGTCTGATGATGATGTCATAATCCCAGGGATTTAAGTACATTAAAACTCTTATTATTGCAGGTGGATCTACTAAAACAAGGCAAAGCTGTGCCTCCAGAACTGCAAGAAAAGCTGATTTCCAAAATTAAGACTTCCACACCAAAGAGTTCACAAAAACATGGCACTGAGGTAGACCACTTGAATGAAAAGGTAATAATAATTATGTAGCAAATTCGTGTATTTGTTTGTACAGGAATTGTGCACTTCAAGTTTTGTTTGAGGCTGAAGAATATACTCCTTATTTGGAAGTGAGTGCTTTAATGTTTCTGCCATGCATATCAAGTAGTCATATTGTAGCAGACACAGTCAAACATACTGTAAAGTAGTTCTACTTTTATTGCTAAATAACAGTTATAAAAGCCATGTTATACTTTTGTTTCATTTTAACGCTGAATGTAATAGCATAACATAGCATACTAATTGTGTTCCAAAATACTGGATTTGCTTTAACCTTGAACAAACTGTGTAATTAACCCAACATTATTAATTGCTGTTCAATGGATGGAATAAAATGTTAGCTTCATTTTTGTGTGCATTCCTGCATTTATCTGGCATCCTCTTCATATCTTCTGTTGGTGAAATGGTTCTACCCTTAACAGTTCATATTGTACGTTATTGGGTGATGGAAAAACCCAAACCAAAAACATCTTCTATTTAAAATGAAAACCTACAAAGCCATCTAATATAATATAGGAGTCTGTGTGCATGAATATGTGAGTGTAAAATAAAGTTTGTTTTATTTAACGACACCAGTAGAGCACATTTATTAATCATCGACTATTGAATGTCAGACATTTGGTAATTTTGACATATAGTCTTAGAGAGGAAACATTTTTCTGTTAGGAGCAAAGGATCTTTCATATGCACCATCATATGTGAGTGTGAAATGTGAGAAATGTCACTTTACAGGTGAAGCGTTTGGAAGGTTTATTGAGTCGGTGCAAGGAAACCATCAAGAATCTGAAGGAGAAGAACATCCACGTGGCCGAAGAGAAGGATGACCTCAAACAGAAACTGCTGACTCTGGAACATGAATCAGAGAAATTCAAGGTAGTCTGCTTGTAACCTGTTCCGTTACATCCATAGCCCTAAAACAAAACAAACAATAAAACCTCACCTAGTGTCGGTTTCAACTTTTGATAAAACTTGCACTTCTTTGCAAGACTAAGATTATGTATATTGTAAACTGGGGGAAAATGTGTGAATATAAATTTTGAGTCATTTGCGCCCGACCTCAAGTTGTGAAGTTTATACAAATGCATTATTTTTCAGATTGTGCTTACAGTAATGTTGGTTATTTGCAAAATGTCCATGTCATGAACATGCATAAAGGTGTGTATTGACCACAATTTTTTTTATTGCTCAATAGGAATCCAGTTTACAGTAATCAACACATGTATATAACTGATTAACAAGGCACAGTCATGAGCACATGCTTTAATTAATAAAATTGATAACAATCACTGCATTGTAGAAGAGTGAGGATGTCTGCGCCCAAGATACTCATTTCTAGTACACCGTTATTGACAGAGTAAAGGAAATAGCTTTGATTACTGGATGTTAACACATGTTATTTACAGCTGGGAGGAATGAGTTCCCCGCCGGACACCAGTAAACTGCAGAATCAGATCAAACAAGCCCGACAGATGATTGAGCAGCTTGAGAAGGACCGCGAGATCGCCATAGCTGGGGTGAAGCAGCAGTTCCACGAGCAGATTGCTGAGAAGGACGAGGACCTGCAGCGCACACGGCAGCAGTGTCAGCAGGCCATGGAGGATGTCGCGCACCTCAACGACATGCTGCACAAACTAGAGAAAGCGGGCAAGTCTAACTGTTCTTTCATTTTCTTGGAAAGGTTCAATATTATTTGCTTGTACAATTTTTGTCTTGCCTTTAAGAAGTAAGAAAGGTGATATATAAGTAATTATTCTTCAGGTGGCGGTGACATGAAAGTTTCGTGTTCAGATCTCACAAACTATAATAAGTCCTAGGTCAGTAAAACTTGGTTTATAGTTGCACCTATGGATGTTCATCACAGTGCACTGAAACCTTTTATGGTAGGTAAGACATTTAATTCCGCGGAAGTCTTGTCTGAATTTTATATTATTCATACATGTTAATCCCAGTCAAAATTAAATATATTATGTGTTTCCATTTATAAACATGTTTAAAAGGGATTCAGTTTTGCAAGTACAAGACTGCTTGTACTGATTTATTTGATATTGTAAATGAAAAGTTTGATAAAAAATATAATAATTATTGTAATAAATATCCATTATCTGTTTTCAGGCCAAGAACAGCTTGATAAATCCCGGGAAATAATAAAAAAGTTAAATGAAGAGAAAAAGCAGATAAAAAGTGATATGGAAGCGAAGTTATTAGCTGCTGAACAAAGTTTAGAAGACGAGAAGCAGAATCTCATTCAAGAGATAAAGCGTGGCAAAACTGAGGCCATTCATCTGATGCAGGTGGCAATCATTTAGCAGGCCATTATCTCTTAGTAGTCCCCAATCGGTCCAGCTGGAGAGGACTATAGGTTTCATCTCCATCCGTCCGTCCGTCTGTCCATCCATCCTACATATGTTTTCTGGATGTTTTATTTAGAAGGCTTTGAGATATTGAGCTGAAATGTTGTGTATAGCTTCATCATGTACTGTTACAGATCAAGTTTAACTTTCTTGATAATTTACCCATTTTTAACGGATTTATGGCCGTTAAACTTAGGAGATGTAAAAATGTGTTTTCCAGACTTTTTTTCAGCTGAGACCTTTAGATATTGAGCTGCAATTTTGTGTAGAGCTTTATCACATATACTGTTACAGATAAAATTTGACTTTCATCGCGTTTATGCATTTTTGACAGAGTTATGGCCCTTGAACTTGGGCAATGTGAAAATTGGTTTTCCTGACTTCTTTTTTAGAAGGCCTTAAAATTTTGTATATAGCTTTATCATATACTGTTACAAGTTTAACTTTCATAACAGTTTACCCATTTTAGACAGAGTTATGGCCCTTGAACTTAGGAGATATGAAAAAAAAGAATTCCGGACTTATGAAAATATTGAGGTGAAATTTTGTATATAGCTTTATCATGTACTGTTAATGACCAAGTTTAACTTTCATAGTGATTAACCCACTTTTCAGAGTTATGGCCCTTGAATTTAGGAGATACAAAAAATTGTTGGTCTCGGTAGGTGACATCCATTGCTTTAGCAGTACTCTCAAAATGCTTGTTATATATTGAAGCATAATGCTCATAAAAGTTTCAGTCAAGAGAGACATTATTTGCTCTTCTCGGCTGAAAGTTCATATTCCTTAAATTACAAGCTGGGTTCATTTCTTTTAAACCTTTTAATAAATGAGGGATCAAAGTTTTTGAATTTTAAAAAACAAGATATCTTAAATCTACTATTAATAATTTATAAAGAAATTCAGCATAGAACTGGGAATCAGTTTGAGAGATTGGAGTTTGTGAGTCACTGAAGTTTGACTTATTGAAGCACAACTTTTATCATATGTATTTTTCAGCAAGAAATGGAGCAAAAGGAAGCAAGTCATGTGGAAGACAGTATCAAAGAAAGGGATCAGATTTGGCAGACTAAGATGTCCGACCAGGAGAAAGCTCACCAAGAGGCAGTCAGTGCCATGGTAATCACTCTCTTGAGTGCAGTGTTTGTCTTGAAAAGTATTACTTGAAACTTAACCTGACTTCTTACCTATGGCACTTTTGCCCTAATACATTGGACTAGTGGAAACATCCCAACAGCTGACTGGTTACGGATCTTCCATAATACCCAGTGCACCTCTTCCGATCATGTGACATCAATAAAAGAGAAAATTATCAAACATTTCTCCACTGGCTTCAGTGGGTGTAGTGGTTAAGCCACCGCCCTCGGTGGCGTTGTGGCAGGCCATCGGTCTACAGGCTGGTAGGTAGTGGGTTCGGATCCCAGTTGAGGCATGGGATTTTTAATCCAAATACCGACTCAAAACCCTGAGTGAGTGCTCCGCAAGGCTCAATGGGTAGGTGTAAACCACTTGCACCGACCAGTGATCCATAACTGGTTCAACAAAGGCCATGGTTTGTGCTATCCTGCCTGTGGGAAGCGCAAATAAAAGATCCCTTGCTGCTAATCGGAAGAGTAGCCCATGTAGTGGCGACAGTGGGTTTCCTCTCAAAATCTGTGTGGTCCTTAACCATATGTCTGAGGCCATATAACCGTAAATAAAATGTGTTGAGTGCGTCATTAAATAAAAGACTTCTTTCTTTCTTTTTTTAGTGGTTAAGCCATTGGTATGTACTGGGTTTGCATTGTGGTACCGGCTCCCACTCAAAACAAGTTTAACAACTTGGTGGGTAGGTGTAAGACCACTACACCAACTTGTCTCTCACTAACCAATCTACTATCATGGCTAGAGATTTTAGAAGCTATATTAGCACTGTGATATTGTAAAACTGTCGTAAGGTGTGATGTCACTGTGACACAAGCAGTAGTGACAGCCAGCCAGATGAGATGTTTGTCGGGGACTGTGTTTGAATTGGACAGTAGCACACGAATAAGTATGGATGAATAAATGAAAATTTTCTCCAGATTACTTGACAATCATATTATTTACCTTGTACATAAGGGTGTTACTAGGTCCCAGCAAAATGGTGCTGATGTATCAGTACCGTCATCTCCATGTAATTATCCATGTAGGCCCTAATTTTGCTGAACTCAAATTCGCCAAGTTATTATCAGTAATGAGAAGTCGAAGTTAGCCGTAATATTTTGGACCTAATCCAATTTCAAAAATGAAATCACGCTACAGATGCAGAGACCCCGACTTAGTATCTTAGCTCACTTGTCATCTTGTTGCCGTATGTCGAACAGTGTTTTTACTTTGGCCCCAGACTATCCTCACGCAAGGCTTTTGGACTGGTAGGCATATTCAATGATATATAATGCACCTTATTGCTTAATATCAACAAGTATATTGGTATATTTAATTAATAAAATGGTTAAATGTGATGGCTATTATATATAACAGGCCCAGCCATTTTGTTCCATCTGAGTGAATATGCCTTCTGGCGAGCTGGTGGTTACATAATACTTAGCGCGTCATGTCAGGAATTAGTCTTAGAACTGAAGAAACAAATATACCTGATTTTTGTGGGATGATGAAACGGGCATGTATTGCAATGTTCTGTAATAATATCCATCCCAGTAAGCCAGCAATAAGTATATGTTACATGTTAACAATACAAAATAAATCACCGCTGTCAAAAGTGGCTACAAAATAAGTAGAAATAACTGTCAAAATGATGTAGGCCTATCATGTCACGTCCATGCATTAGCCTAATAACTGAAATAATAAACAGAGTGTTTACTTAGTTAATTGGTCTATTCTTTTAGTTACCTCCACTGATGATTCCTGATTGGCAGGTGTGTATTTGGTAGGTAACCAGACATGGTATTTTCCGCAGTCTAGACACAAAATTAATACGTAGGGCCTTCTGGTATTATTAACATCACAGGGTATTATGATATAGCCTATTTGTTACCAGTCTGATGCATCATGGCATGTCCTAATATCAGTCTTTGTTTAATGGTATGGAGAAAATGTAGACACTTACATTATTAGCATGTAGTGGATCAGGACTTGTGTCGCCATATTGCTGTAGAAAATTAAAACGTTCTCCAACAAATAACCTGCCACGCCTAAAATAGTAATGGACATTATCAGCTGACATGGTTTATTACTGTAAATAATTTCGTAAAACTCTTGATTAAGTAGACATTCCCATTTAAAATCACAGAACTGACCACTTACGTATTGTGAGTGGTTGTTTTTGATCCAGTGTACCAATAGGCCTAATAGTATGCATTTTTTCTTTAGGTTTTTTTAGAGAGAAAAATACTCTAACCCCATTTTGTTTTGTTAATGCAAATTTAAATATATTTAGTTAAATAGTTTATTATATTATCAAGTTTTACAAGTCAGGTTGATCAAAGTGAAGAGCCTTGTTTTAAATTACCACGTTTGTTTACACCGTGCATACAGGAATTGGTAGGAGCTGACGTCAATTCCTTCCAAGCCAGAGTACCAGACGCCACAAAAACAAAACAAAATAGCTGCCCCCAGTTAGCAGGAATAATGACATTTTTTATTAACTCTAAAATTACTACGCATTTTCCGTTTCTTAAAGTGTCAGTATGTGTTGGTGGTCTGGGTATGCATCTTTCCAACACATAAGGCTTATATTTGACTTGGGTTCTCCTTTAACAAATGCACTGTTTCTCCTTGTTGGATAGTTAATATCCAAACGGATCATTTTAATTACCCAGTACGTACACAAAACTATCTTTATCAAGTCTAAGTCTACCGATAAAATGGTAATCTGTGCATTCTTCAAGTGGATGAAATCGGTCCCTGAATACGTGTAATCTTCTTTCTTGTATACCATGAGTTTCTTGTTGAGCGATTTCAGACATAGTGACAATGTCCATTACATCTCTTGCAACAAAGATTTCTGCGTTACTTTAATGATTAAAATTGAACAAAAACATCCCCTTACCCTTGTTTAACAAATGCTATTGTTATTTAATTGGCCATTTAAACTCATGTTTGGGAACGAAAGACGTGCATTTAACATTTTGTTTTAAAAATACTGTTTTTTGTTAAACACACGTTTAATAAGTTTATACGCATGTAAGAGAAAAGCGGCCTTTGTACATTCGGCCCATAATAACCAACAGCGTATTTTCTCTCACACATTAACTGCAGCATGTGATTTAATAGGTAACTATAAACAAAATATAATGCATATTTGTCAAGACTACATTAACCAGCATTAATACTTGACTGGAATATTTGTTATATGGCTAAGCTATTTCTGCCACTCATCATATTTGCCAATTGACAGTTTTGAAAACATTGATATTACTGTGTTTTTACAATTTTTGAAGTTTGATATATAATATGGTGAAATATACTACTTACCCAGAACTAGTCCTGATGATATATAGTGCAGATACTTGTCTTACTTCAGGCATGAATGGATGTTTAACGACACCCCAGCCCAAACTACGCATTGGCTACAGGGCACAATATTTCATGCGAACCACCGTTCTGTTCACGTGTCCGTTAATTCAAGTTAAATTTATGCGAACTGCAAATTGGTTACGTCATGACCTGTAGACTTTCAGAAATTAAAACTTGCAAACTTCACAATTACAGGAAGTTTATTATACAGTTGAGTATTGTAATTTTGAGACCCTAAAGTTTGACTAGTATTCCAACAAATGTTTTAGACTGATTTTTAGATACTTGATGCACAGCAAACCAGTTGACAACGTTATATTCAAACTGTTGTAACTTACAACCAGTTTAAACTATGTGAGTTGAGCCAAAAGTTTTAACGAAATGTGCATTGACCCCTGCGGGCGGATAAATTATCTACTGCTATTTTATCTCTAAAGGACATAATATTTTACAGATGTTAAAAATTATAAAGTGAAGGCAACTTGGCCACCACAAAACAAGAAAAAGAATCTTTATTTTGTTTCAGTACTGGGTCTGATATTTAGTCGGTTTACAATATTGTTAACGTTTTATAAAACATTTTCTTTTGTATTTTGTTTTTAACTCTATGTTTGAGCTAAAAAAATATGTATTTAAAATATTCTTTCAGTGTAACTTTGAGGTAACTGATCAGTTAACTCACAGGTTATGCAGATGTTATTCACGTAACCGAACAATTGGTTACCTAGGTAAAACCATGTGAACTGACTTCCGGTTTCCTCAGATTTCGAAATATTGTCCCCTGGGCTATTAGGCATCAAACAAAGGTACTTATGTGGAAATATTTGTTCTTACTTCAGGAAAGACAAATAACACAAATGCAGGATGAAATAAGAAGACAGTTAGAGGAAAAGGACCGACAGATGCAGTTAGCTGTTGAAGAATGTCAGCTGCAGAAAATGTCGGCATTGTCAGGGCTTGATACTCAGAAAGATGAACTTCAAGCATACATTGAAAAACTCAACTCTGTAAGCTTTCTGTCTCGTTATGCAAATCACATACAGTGAACCTGTTCTAAACCAGACTCACAGGACCAAGCAGGCCGTAGGAATTATATCTGGAGGTGGTGGGGGGGGGGGGGGGGGGGCACAACCTCAATTGCTGGGGGCCACAGACTCTAGTGGGAGGAGGGGGGACAAAACCTCAATTGCTGGGGCCACAGTCTCTAGTGGGAGGAGGTTGGACACAACCTCAATTAGGGGGGGGGGGCACAGTCTCTAGTGGGAGGAGTGAATGGGGACACAACCTCAGTTTCCAGGGGCCATAGTATCTAGTAGGAGAAGTGGGGGGGGGGGGACACAACCTTAATTGCCGGGGGCCACAGTATCTAATGGGAGGAGGGAAGGGGGACACAACCTTAATTGCCAGGGGCCACAGTATCTAGTGGGAGGAGGGAAAGGGGACACAACCTCAATTGGGGGGCCACAGTATATAGTGGGAGGAGGGAAAGGGGACACAACCTCAATTGCCAGGGGCCACAGTATCTAGTGGGAGGAGGGAAGGAGACACAACCTCAATTGCCAGGGGCCACAGTATCTAGTGGGAGGAGGGAAGGGGGACACAACCCCAATTGCCAGGGGCCACAGTATCTAGTGGGAGGAGGGAAGGGGGACACAACCCCAATTGCCAGGGGCCACAGTATCTAGTGGGAGGAGGGAAGGGGGACACAACCCCAATTGCCAGGGGCCACAGTATCTAGTGGGAGGAGGGAAGGGGGACACAACCTTAATTGCCGGGGGCCACAGTATCTAGTAGGAGGAGGGAAAGGGGACACAACATCAATTGCCAGGGGCCACAGTATCTAGTGGGAGGAGGGAAGGGGGACACAACCCCAATTGCCAGGGGCCACAGTATCTAGTAGGAGGGAAGGGGGACACAAGCCTAATTTTTAGTCCCCTACTGGTCCAACCAGAGAGGACTATAGGTTTCATCTCCAGTCCTTCTGCTTGTCTGTCTGTCTGTCTATTCGTCTGCCTCTCTGTCTGTCTCACATATAGTTTTCCGGATGTTTTATTTCACATTATTTAGCTGACATTGTATGTATAGCTTTACCATGTACTGTTACAGATCAAGTTTGACTTTCATAGGGATTTACCCATTTTTCAGAGTTATGGCCTTTGAACTTAGGAGATACGGAAAAAAATATTTCTGGACTTTGTTTTGTAATGCCTCAAGATATTGAGTTGAAATTTTGTGTATAGCCTTATCATGTTCTGTTATAGATCAAGTTTACCCATTTTTCACAGAATTATGGCTCTTGACCGTAGGAGATATGAAAATTTGTTTTCTAAATGTTTTTACTTTGCAATGCCTGAAGACATTGAGATAACATTTTATATATAGCTTTATCATGTACTGTTACATATCAAGTTTAACTTTAATAGCAATTTACCCATTTTTCACAGCCCTTGAAATTAAGAGACACAAACATTTATTGGGCTCGGTAGGGTACATGTATTACTTTAGCAGTATTCTCAGAATGCTTGTTATCTTTATAGAGTGGGACCAAAAACAATCCATACATTGTCATCCTTGAGTATGGGGGGACCCGCTCCCACCTCCACCCCCACCCCGAAGTTCCTAAAGACATGCCAAGTAAAAGGTTCAGTTTTAAGGGGTATTCTGTTTTCAGAGGCTATGTTGTTTTGTATTTGAAAAGGGACTGCGAAAAACATAAATTTTTGAGGGAATTCCATTTTACAGAGAGTCTGCTTTTGAGGGGTTTCATTGAACTGTGTAATACCATGTGGGATGGAATGTGTTAGGAACGTGGAGAACTTCATCAAATATAACTATTGGAGAAATGTGTGATTACCAACCAGTAACTGACATTAGATCATTTGTCTGCAGTACTTAAAATAACAAAGTGTGTCGCTAGTAACATAGCAGGACTTCTAGAATTTTTATAAAATCCACTAGCCATGGGATCAGTGATTATTAAAATTTATTAGCCACAATTAAAAATTTATTAGCCACAATTAAAAATTCACTAGCCCTACTTTACTTTAAGTTAATACAATTTTACTAAATAATAGTAAAAATTGGTATGTCACCTAAAGAGAGAGATATAGCTTAAAAACACTAACATTGAGGGGTGGGGATGGGGGCAGAATATTCATATTTACAAAATAGACTTAACTGCAACAGTTGACCCAAAAAGTTCACTAGCCGTCGGGCATAGCAATAATAATTATTTACTAGCCCAACATTGAATATCACTAGCCATGAGAGTGGGGCTACCATAATCTAGAAACCCTGAACAAAGAATAGATATATTATGCGATTAATAGAAAAAGATTTTTGTTATGAATACAGAAGCTAAAAATTAATTACAGATAATTGTTATGAATACAGAATGTAAAAGTTAATCATAGATAATTGTTATAAATACAGCATGTAAAGTTAATTATAGACATTTGTTATAAATACAGCATATCAAGTTAATGGTAGTTAATTTTGATGAACACAAATTATAAGGTTAATTATAGGAACTTATTAAAATAAATGAATGAATGAATGAATGTTTAACGACACCCCAGCACGAAAAATACATCGGCTATTGGGTGTCAGACTATGGTAATGCAAATAAATAAAGTGATGATCAACATCAATATAAAAATTAAAGGTTTAAACAAAAACAGTGTAAAGAACTGTGCAAAAATACAAATACAAATATCACAGAATTTTACGGACACCGAATTTTACTCTAAACTTCAATTTGTGCTGTATTGGCCATTCTCAAAGAGAATGTTACACCCCTGCACAGGAATTTATTATGAATACAGCATATACATGTAAAGCTAGTTATGAATGCAGCCCATAAAAGTTAATTATCGATGTTATGAATATAATATGTAAAAGTTAATTATAGATAATGGTTATCTATACAGCATATAAAAGTTAATTATAGATAATGTAACAAATACAGCATGTAAAAGCTAATTATAGGTAATTGTTATAAATACAATGCATAAAAGTTAATTCTAATTCAATCTACATATAACGAAAAATTTGATGGGCGAGTATTCATTTGCGGAGGTAAAACCGGCAATAACATTTCAGAAATTTTGGGGATTCCCCACGAGCCTATTTACATATTCCTATGCTACTTCTCTTTTGACATACTTACTGTTAAAATATCACTGTTGAATCCTTTCTGAAGCAAAATGCGTGTTCCTATAAATGCTGTTTAAAAACGTTTGTGTGACATCACGTGTATGATGCTGACAGGATTTTCACAGTAAATAATGCAATTATGAATCCTCGTAATTGAGCACCAGTTGTCACAGTGAAATTCGGAGTAAGTGAAATCAGTAATATTGGTTGGCATTGACATTATTACACCAGTAAAATACATAAACCAAATGAGGAGCAACAGTTGTATTAAACATAAAAATTTATATTTTAGTTTGCTTGTGCTATAATTATTTTATACGATGGATGACTTGAAACATGATAGTAGCGACACTGTGTTCTTTCCAAAAAACCCATTATTTACACAAAGATTTAAAAAAAAATGTATTTATTGAATTAGAATGGAGATAACTATGTTGTATTTGACCTTTTGCAGACATTAATGCTGGTTTTACAGTCGCAAACATCCATTTTACTGTCTATTCTTCACGTCACCGGTAAAACTCACAAGGTGTAAGATTATTCTTTAGTTATTGTTTATATAATTTTAGGAGAAAATTGAATTGAAAAACCAGATAGACAAGCTTTTGGAGGACAGAGACACAATGGAGGGTCAATTACAACTTGAAATGGACAACATTAAACTGAAATACGAGAGGGAACTGTCCGAGTTGAAGTCGGCACATGCTCAAGAGGTACAGTGTGTCCGCACTGAGCAGCTTGAGACCTCACAGTCTTTACAGGTTTGTTGTAGAAGCTTTTTAGTTTGTAACAACACAGCATTTACGTTATTACATAGAGGATAATAAACAGGTTACTGGTTATTATCAAATTTATGTCTCGAGTGAAATAATTTTCATTTATCATGAGCTTTAGTGAGTGACAAATAAAAATTATTTCACGCAGGACATAAATTTTATGATAACTGATAGAGTTTGTTATTCTATTTATTACCTCAGCAATTTGTTTTCTCTAAAAGCTTTTTTTTTATCCAACAACAATGTACAATATATGTAGAAGCAATGTAAATCACTTTACACACTGTTCTGAGTATTACTATAACTTTGTATGTTATTTATGTTCACAGATAATTAAGAAACAAAGTTCTATTTATTGTTTGAAACGTCTGCAATGAAGTGTATTAAAATAAGAGTTTATTACAAATTAACAATAAAAACTAAGAGGCATAAATGCAAACTCATTAAACGAGATGACATTACACCAGTGGTTTTTATTTTCCGTTATGAGTGCTCTGTGGAGTAATAAATAGAAAATAATACATGACTATTAATTAGAGGTGATTGATCTTACATTGAATGATTGCCAGATGTATCTAATGAGTGAAAGTGAGTCCGATACATTTGAAAATCACAAGTTGTAAGATAAATAATTTCCAATGGGCACAAGTATATTATTCTATTTCTTACAAACGTAGTTTCTTACTATAGTTTAATGGACAGACACTAAACAAAATATCCAAACATTAGGTTGATAGTGTGTAAATGACATCATAAACACAAATGACATCCTAAAATGAAGTCAAGCATTTATGTTTATTTGGGACACTTGGGTCCTGATCTTGGAACAGCCAGTCACAAGCTTTAGATATGATCTCCAACATAATGTTGGAGACAAAATTGACTACAATGTGTGATCTCTTATGGGTTATTGGTTAGTTGTTAGTTGTGCTGGCATTAAGCTCATTTGGTAGATCCCTCCTCTGAGTGTGAGTCATGGAGATGCTTGGTCCAAGACATTCAAAATGGAGTGAATCCACAGTAAGATTGTTTCCTGTTAGATTGCTTAGAGTCTCTTCACTATTGCTGAGGTAGTGTTTAACAGATATTGTTGCTTTTTACAGGAAGCCACATCAGAACAGGAAACTTACTATCAGTCTCAAATGGAAGCCATAAAAAAGAGTTCAGATAAATGTTTGGACGAGAAGAAAAAGGAACTGGAGAACTCAGAAGAACAACTCAAAGAGGCAAGGGCTTCCCTTGAGGAGAAAGAACGTGAGCTCCAAAGGAGAACTGAAGAATATGAAAGTCAGATTACGAAATTAGAACAGATACTGCAAGAAAAAGAATACACAAATCAGAAATTGCAAAAAGACATTATTAACATACAAACCGATTTTGAAAGTAAAAAGTGTTGTTTGGAACAACACATTGTTGAACTGACAGCAGAAATAAAAGGTTTGGAAGAATGTAAAGCAAAACTTGAAAGTGATTTTCACCAGCTTGTGGATCAGACGGACACCTTGCGCTCTGAACATGAAATAAACATGAAAAACATGTCTGAAGAGAAAGAACAGTTTATTGATAAAATCAGAAACCTTGAAACAGTCAAGCAGCAACTGGAACAACAAGTTGAAACTTTAAGTAAATTTGCTGAAGAGAAAACTGAATTGCTTTCTCTCATTGAGTGCAAAGAAAGAGAAATAGTGAGTCTTGAAAAGCAGTTGGAACATTTGAAAAAGAACATTGACGAGAAAGGTTTAGAGGTTGAGAGGATGCTGAAGGAATCTGCATCTGGAATGCAGGATAGTGAGCAGAAGGCTCAACAGAAAATCCACGAACTAGAAGACCAGCTAAATGCACTCCGCCAACAGTTGGAGACAGTAGCTTCTGAAAAAGAATTTATATTACTAGAGAAAGGAGATCTTGATGCAAGACTAGTGGAAAAAGACAATAACATTATGCAGTTAAAGGAGATGGTGAGAAGTCTTGAGAATTGTCAGAGTGCCGTTGAAGGTGAAAAATCTGATCTTGAATCAAAGCTTGTCACTTTGGAAGGGATGTTGGAAAACTTGCAAATGACTAAATCTGAGTTGACTACAAAACTGGAGGAAAGTAGTAAATTGTTAGATAAACAAGCATCAGAAGACAAGGTGGTGTATGAAAACAGAATTGCTTTTCTCGAGAAAGACCTCTCTGAATGCATGCAGAAAGTAGCTGAAAATGAAAAATATATTTCCTCCAAAGGTGATGAGGTGTTGGCTTTAAGAACTGCAATTGATGATAACTCTGAATACATTAAGAGTCTAGAATCAAAAGTCAATGACTTGGAGCAGAATTTGCAGCAGACGGTTGCTGCCCTGAATGAGAAATCTGCAGAATTAACAAAAAGTGTTGAGAAATTTAACCAACTTAAAGCTGAAGCAAAAAGTAAAATAAAAGAACTACGACAATCTTTGGAGCAGACGAACATTAAACACGAGGAAGAGATTTCAAATAAAGGGAAAGAATATCAGGAACAACTCTCGGTTATTAAAGGGGAACAGGAAGAGATTATCAAACAGCTTTCTGATCAGTTGGCTAGTTTAAAAGAGCAGCTAAGTGTGGATCAAGGAATTAATAAAAACATGGAAGAAAGTTTCAAACTGCAGTTTGAAGAACAGAAAGCCAAATATAAAGAGACAATTGACCGAATGAAGAAAAAATTTGAGGAGAAAATAAAAGAAAAAGAAAGCGAGCTGCATGAATTGTTTGAGAAGGAAGTTGTTGGTGTGGAAGATGTTAGAAAAAGGCTCGAATCAGCCAGTGCTGAGCAACTACAGCAGCAGGCCAGTGAACACCAGATGAACATAGACAAACTGACAAGTGAGTGGGAAACTAAGATAGAAGAAATTAAACAAATTAATGAAACAGTGCAGGAGGAAATGAAGAAGTTGCACCAAGAAGCCGTGAATGAATTAGAGTTGAAACACACTTCCAAATTAGATTCTCTAAAGGCATCGTATGAAAGTCAGATAAATTCCTTACAGAGTGAACTGGACCAACTGAAGTCTGAATTATTGACTGTTCAAGATCTTTTGCAAGAAAAAGAAAATATCTTAACAGAATCAAATGCTGAAACTTCAGAAACATACCAGAAGTTTCAAAGTGATATTGAGAGGCTAAAAGATGACCTTTCTAAGAAGGATATAAAGTTAGAGGAATTAGAAAAATCATTTGAAGAGAAAGAGAGGTTAATTAGAGATACGGAAAACCTGACTGGTGAACGGAAAACACAAAATGAAGAAATCTGTGAAAAGTTTGAAAGTGAGTTACAAGAAAAAGATGTAAAAATTCAAGAAATGGGTGTCAATGTATTGCGATTGGAGTCAGAGTTGTCTTCCATGGAAGAAATGTTAAAAGCACTAAATTCTGTATCGGAGGAAAAGGATGAGGAAATTCGGAAGATTAAAGAGGAATGTGTCGAGCATCAGACTCGTATTCAGGACTTGCAAAACAAATTAGCTGAAGCAGAAAATAACTGGAAGAATATTCAATATGATAAGAAGGAACATGAAGGCGTTCTGTCACAGTTGCATGAAGAGCATGCTTCGGTGATTTTCAACTTGAAGACAGACTTTGATGAGCAGCTGAGATGCAAAGAAAAGATTTGTGAACAAATTCAGGGAAAGGTTACAGAATTTGAAGAAAAGGTGAAAACAACTGAAGAAAGATTAGCAGAGAGTATTCAGAATTATGAGACAAGAATTCAAGATTACCAACTGAAGCTGGAGTGTCAAGACAATTCAGCAAAAGAAGAAATTAGCCAACTGAAACAGCGCTGTGCCGATCTGGAACATGAGGCTCACTTGAAGTGTGAAGAGTTACAAACATCATTGAATCACGAAGCTAAAGAGAGTGAAGAATCTCTTCTGGAACAACTACACACCAGTAGGCAAGATGTGGAGCAGGTCAAGAAGAAGGCAGATGAAATAAAGCAGAAGTTTGTTGTTAAGATGAAAGAATTCCAAGCAGAGGCCAAATCAAAGATTACTGCCCTTCAAGATAAATTATTGCAGGAAGTGTCGGAAAAGGAAGATATTTCATCGGAGTTATCTCATGCCAATACCCGCTTGCTACAGTTGCAGGAACATTCAGGTTTATCAAAGGACACTATTATTGATCTTGAAAAGAAGTGTGAAGATTTGGTACAAACTGTTGAATTAAAAGATAGTGAACTAGCTAAATTAACTGAAGAATCAAACAACAGAGTTGAAGTGATCAAAAACTTGAACTTGTCTCTCGAAAATAATGCTGCTGAGATTGAACATTTAAAACAGAGTTTATGTGATACTCAAGACACCATTGAGAAATTGAGAAATGATTGTGCTAACAAAAACAGTGAAATTGAACATCTCACAAATAACTGTGAGAAGCAAACGCAGCAGCTTCAAGAACTGACTTCCAGTCAGGAAATGTTTTCTCAGAAGTTGACTACACATCTTGAAGAAAAAGAAGAGACACTACGTGAAAAACTTTGTTGTATTCAGAAACTGGAAGAGAAGTGTCAGGATGCTCAGAAAACAATTACTGATCTTGAAGAACAAGTTGACAGTTGGAGAAAGAAGTTTGATGAAAACTCACAGCATGTTCAAGAGTTGTCTGGTTCTGTTGAATGCTTGAAGGAATCGACCAAAGCATATGACGATATGAAAGATCAACTTGAACAACTGCAGGTAGAAAATAATAAGTTAAAAGAAGAACATGGCAGACAGCTGGAAGAAATGCAAGAGAAACATTCTGTGGACTTAAGAGAGCTAACTACAAAGCTTGATGCAGAAAGCAACAAAAAGGTAGCAGACTACAAGAAACGAGCAGAAGCATACATCACACAAGTTAAGAAACAACTCGGTGAGGAAAAGGAAGCTGATGTTGCTAAACATCAAGAAATTATCTCGAAACATGAAGCACAAATTAGCAATTTGATGTTACAGCTTGAAGAATATGCTAAAGATAAAGAAGGCTTATTGAATGACTTAGATCAACTTAAAGAAAAATCTGAAACGGAACATCAGTCCAAAGACCAGTCTATCCAGCAAGCATTGCAGCAAATAGAACTGTGTAAAACTGTGGAGAGTGATCTCAGAAGTAACATGGACCAGCTGAGATTAGAAAAGTCAGAACTCGGTGATAAACATAGTGTGATATCAAAAGAATACGATCAGTTAAAGTTGCAATTTGAGCAGTCTGTGGAAAAGCTAAACACAGAAAAAAGTGTGTTACAAAAGCAGGTTGCAGACATTGAAAGAGAGAAGATAGAACTTGCAGAGATGATGGAAAATCAACATTCATCTGAAGTGGAGAAACTGAAGAACGATTTTGAAGATCAGCTGCAGGCGAGAGATGATGAACAGACAGTGAAAATCAAACAACTTGTTAAGGAGATGAATTTGAAATTAGCTGAGAAGGAGAGAGAATTTGAGCAGACCTTTTCAAACGCAGTTGGTAAGTTTTCACTTAGCTATCTTTAAAAGAAAGAAAAACAAAAAACATTATTATAAATGTAAATAAAAAGAATTATATTGCTAAAATATAGTTTTTTTTCTGGAACTAATGATCAATGTTTAAGCTGGCGTTTAAAGCCCATCATGTATATAAAGGGCTGTTAACTACATGTATTATGTAACACTGTGTAAGAGGATGTTGTCAGGAGATGCTTGACAAAATATTATTGGTGAGGAAAAGAGGATTTTTACCGAGTACTGTGACATTTAAAAAAAATTATTTATATTTATTTAATACATGAAGAAAATGTGGCCAGTCATGGCTAATTTGTTCTATTACAGATGGGTTTTGGGCTTTTGAATTCATTATTAAATGAAACAAAACAAAATTATAAACAGAAAACCTAATAATATTGATCAAATTACACCTAATAATATTGATCAAATTAACATATAGTTACTGAAAGCAAGAACATAATATAATTGTAGACTGGGAGACTGCTCTTAGAATTTTCCATCCAACTCCTGACGGGTGTATCATGTACCTCACCAGTACTCTTGTTAACCCAAGAACCTAGCCAAAACGAGATACAAATATTTGTCTTGTTTATAACCATTCTTAGAATGATTGACAATGTGGTGTTGGTTTGTTATTGGTGTTTTTTGTTGTGGTTATGTGGTTGTGTAAATTGATTGTACGTTTGCGGTACATTCGTAACATTGATGTTTCATTAGAGCACTGGCAGCCCTTGAGATCTTCCCTGGTATTGATAGTGTTGTTGATATGGTAGTTTTTGTTTTTGTTTGTTTTTTTAAGGAGTTTATTGCCCCCAAATCAGTTGACAGTGTCAAGGTTGGGGAGCCTTGAATCATTGCCTTACAAAAATACATGTATATATTCATACCTTCTAGTCACATACATTTGAATTTGTTTAAAAACACTACATAAATATGAATACAATAATGGTTTTGATCTGAGGGGAACAGGGGAGAGAGAATGGACATGATATGATAGTTGATTAATACTGTTGTCTAGGGACTTGAGTTGCCATGCACAGTACACTGTAATGGTTATGTTTGCCTTCAGACAAGAGTGAGCGAGGGGAGTCACGGCTGGTGAAGGAGCACCAGGACCTGGTGGAAGAGCTGTGGAACGATCTGCATGAGAAGGAAGAAAGAATTGAAGAGATCCAGCACGAATACGAAGAAAAACTCCAGGTCTAGGCCCATGCTTATAAAACTTATGAGAGTCCAGACTCAATCTTTAATGACATCATACACATACAATTTGTATAGCATTGTCATGACATTAGTGTCTCAGACTGTATTAGAATGAATGAATGAATGAATGTTTAACGACACCCCAGCACGAAAAATACATCGGCTATTGTCAAAATTTCTCCAATTTTTTTTAACATGTAATTCTTTTCTTTTCAAGAATTGTTTAAAATTCATATTTGGTAGGAATGTTCAGTGAGTCTTTCAACTGCACACATCTCTTGCTCATGCACCTGACTAGTCAATGTCATTTTGGTAGCCCGTAGATTTATAATTTACTATTTGGTATACATTCTCACCAAATGAAAGTCTTTAAACTTCATATCTCTGTGTTCATAAATGTCATATTCGAGCAAGGTAGAAATTTGTTAACAAATAAAAAGAAATTTAATTCTTTGAAACAGTTTTAAGCTTCAAATATTATAATTATGTAATAGTCTATAAATTAAATGGGGCTAATGAATGTATTACAAAATGTCAAAGGAGTCTGTTGCTGGATTGCCATAAAGCTCCCTAAAAACCCAAAACAAGACCACAATGGCATATTTATGTTTTCACTATTTAGCCATTCTAGTTTTTATTTTTAAAACAATATTAACTGATGCTACTGTACATTAAGGATTGTTCAATAATCAAAGTTATTTTATAACTGACAATTTTTACCAAATATATAACGTACATGTATTATATGGAAATATCTTCCATTCTTCCAAAACCAAATGGTTATATACTTCAAGTGTTTCAATAAATTAATACAGTTTGCAAAAATTCTGGATAATTTTGATACAATATGAAGGTAATTGCAGGTACATTTTCTAAATAGTTAGATTTTATTTGTCAAACTAGAGAAAAACTATGTTTTAAAAGTGTCCTATAATATTGTGGAATCAGTCGATCAGCAGCCCCGTTGATGCTTGTTTCAGGAAAAGGACAAACATATGTTGCAGCAGATAGCAGCACTGCAGGAGGAAATTACCAAGTTGAAAAGTCGTCACCAGGTTGAGTTGTATGAATTAGAAGAAAAGTTTAAACTCACCCACAAAAAGAGTCTGATAGAAAAAGAAAAAAATCACCAGGAGGAAGTAACTGCATTAACTCAAGAGTGGAATTGTGAAAGGAAGGTGGGTTAGGTGAACACTGTCTCATCGTATATTACCTCAAGAGTGGAATTGAGAAACACTCGCTCTATGTATAAATGTATTAACATGAATGGAATAGTGAAACACTGTTACATCATATATACATTTATTAACACAAGACTGAAATAGTGAAACACTCCCACATCATGTGTAATTGTATTAATACTAGACTGAAGTAGTGAAACACTGTCACATCATGTATTATTATATTAACACAAGACTGAAATAGTGAAACACTGTCACATCATGTATAAATGTATTAATATAAGAGGAATAGTGAAACACTTGCGCCATGTATAAATGTATTAATATGAATGGAATAGTGAAACACACACATCATGTATAAATGTATTAACACAAGAGTGGAATAGTGAAACACTTGCACCATATATAAATGTATTAATATAAGAGGAATAGTGAAACACTTGCACCATGTATAAATGTATTAATATGAATGGAATAGTGAAACACACACATCATGTATAAATGTATTAACACAAGAGTGGAATAGTGAAACACTTGCACCATATATAAATGTATTAATATAAGAGGAATAGTGAAACACTTGCACCATATATAAATGTATTAATATAAGAGGAATAGTGAAACACTTGCACCATGTATAAATGTATTAATATAAGAGGAATAGTGAAACACTTGCACCATGTATAAATGTATTAATATAAGAGGAATAGTGAAACACTTGCACCATGTATAAATGTATTAATATGAATGGAATAGTGAAACACTCACATCATGTATAAATGTATTAACACAAGTGGAATAGTGAAACACAAATCACGTATAAATATATTAACACAAGAGTGGAATAGTGAAACACAAATCACGTATATATATATTAATACAAGAGTGGAATAGTGAAACACTGTCACATCGTTTATAAATGTATTATAATGAGAGGAATAATGAAACACTAATATAAAAAAATTCTGACTCGTAGTCATCAGAGGAAACCTGTTACATTTTTCCTAATGCAGCACGGGATCTTTTATATGCACTTTCCCACAGACAGGAAAGCACATACCACGACCTTTGTCCAGTTGTGGTGCACTGGTTAGAATGAGAAAAAAAAACAATCAGTTAAATGGATCCACCAAGGTGGTTTGATCCTGCGATGCAAGCACCTCAAGCAAACACTCAACCAACTGAGCTAAATCCCGCCCCCACTCACATCATGTATAAATCGATTAACACAAGTGGAATAGTGAATCACTGTCACATCATGTATAAATCGATTAACACAAGTGGAATAGTGTATCACTGTCACATCATGTATAAATGTATTAACACAAGTGGAATAGTGAATCACTGTCACATCATGTATAAATCGATTAACACAAGTGGAATAGTGAATCACTGTCACATCATGTATAAATGTATTAACACAAGTGGAATAGTGAATCACTGTCACATCATGTATAAATGGATTAACACAAGTGGAATAGTGAATCACTGTCACATCATGTATAAATGGATTAACACAAGTGGAATAGTGAATCACTGTCACATCATGTATAAATGTATTAACACAAGTGGAATAGTGAATCACTGTCACATCATGTATAAATATATTAACACAAGACTGAAATCGTGAATCACTGTCACGTCATGTATAAATTTATTAACACAAGACTCAAATCGTGAATCACTGTCACATCATGTATAAATATATTAACACAAGACTGAAATCGTGAAACACTCACATCATGTATAAATTTATTAACACAAGACTGAAATCGTGAAACACTTGTCACATCATGTATAAATATATTAACACAAGACTGAAATCGTGAAACACTCACATCATGTATAAATATATTAACACAAGACTGAAATCATGAAACACTCACATTCTGTATAAATCTATTAACACAAGACTGAAATCATGAAACACTGTCACATCATGTATAAATGTATTATTAACATGAGTGGAATAGTAAAACACTGTCACATCATGTATAAATGTATTAACATGAGTGGAATAGTGAAACACTGTCATATCATGTATAAATGTATTAACATGAGTGGAATAGTAAAACACTGTCACATCATGTATAAATGTATTAACATGAGTGGAATAGTGAAACACTGTTACATCATGTATAAATGTGTTAACACAAGAGGAATAGTGAAACACTCACACCATGTATAAATATATTAACAAGTCTACAAGAGTGGAATAGTGAAACACTGTTACATTATATATTATATTAACACAAGTGGAATAGCAAAAAACTGTCACGTTATATATAAATATATTAACACAAGAGTGGAATAGTGAGACTCACACCATGTATAAATGTATTAACAACAAGAGTGAAATAGTGAAACACTCACATCATGTATTATATTAACACAAGTGGAATAGTGAAACACTGTCACGTTATGTATAAATATATTAACACAAGAGTGAAATAGTGAAACACTGTCACATCATATATTATATTAACACAAGTGAAATAGTGAAACACTGTCACATCATGTATTATATTAACACAAGTGAAATAGTGAAACACTGTCACATCATGTATTAAATTAACACAAGTGAAATACTGTCATATCATGTATTATATTAACACAAGTGAAATAGTGAAAGTCACATCATGTGTTATATTAACACAAATGGAATAGTGAAACACTGTCACAATATGCATAAATTTATTGACACGAGTGGAATAGTGAAACACTGTCACATCATGTATAAATGTATTAACACGAATGGAATAGTGAAACACTGTCACATCATGTTTAAAATTTATGTATGAACACAAGACTTAGTGTAGAATAGAGAAACACTACCACATTGTGTATAAATGTATTAACACAAGTATAGAGTAGTTAAAAACACCATCACGTTTTGTATTAATGTATTAAGTGAGAAGAAAGTGACTTAACTGAAACTTATAAACTGAGCTTATTAATATATTAAGATGTGAGGTTTTATTTTATGGTTTAATTTATCAATCAGTTTTTGTAAGTCAGTGGTCTAAGCTGTTGTTCAGCGAATCAAAAGTGAAGTTGATAAAACAAAAATCATAATTAATTTACTTAAAAAGGTGGTTTAAGGAGCATTATCATATTGACTGGCTAATTATTCTAGTGGAATTTAGCTATAGATTTTTAAAGAAAATCCAACAAATCTCAAACAGTATTGTTTTCCTGTTAAAACCCTGTAGTTTGGTTTGTTGTGTTCACAAATTGAATTCTGCAGCGTGCGTTTGGTTTGTTTGTTTGCCATTTTGTCTAAGTTAGTATTTGTTTGTGTTGCTGTTTTAGTTTGAAGTTCCGTGTGCACAGTTTGGTCTCCATTCTTGTGATGTTCCACCAGTTAATGAGGTATACATATTTAATTACTTCATTTCTCTTCATTTTATATTAGTATTTTGAAAAACACAACATAAGAAAAGATAATAATTAAATAATTAAGATTCAAATAAAAATTTACAAAGTAAAAAAAAAAGAATTTAAAACCAGTAAATAGTAAATAGTAAATTTTAGATAGCACTTTAATATACAGTAATGTAGGCTGGTAAAAAGTAAAAAGCTAAAAATGTCGTTAATAAAGATTTAATAAAATAAAGGTTTGATTAATATACATATACTAAATAAAAGCACACTGCATTTGTTCAAAGCTTTTTGTTGCTTTACTGTTGTTTTTGTTGTTTGTAGCTGATTTTAGTGAGGAATTGAATAACAGTAACTAAGGATTATATGTAAATAAGTTACTTGAAAATTATGAATCTCATTCAACACACAGACACACGCACACACACATGCACACACACACACCACTCACACCACACACACACCACACACCACTCAAACACACCACACACACACACACACACACAGATGCACACACAGAGACACACAGACACACATGAACACAGACACTCACACACTTGCACACATGACACACACAGACACACACACGCAGACACACACAGACACACAAACAGAGACACACACACACACATGCACAATATTTTATTATCTAATTATCTGATTAATCATTGATAGGATTTTGTAATAACTATTCATCATAATTCAAATCAAAAACACTCAACTTTTGGAAATAACCATTTTGTATTGTAGCACCACCTGGTGACTTGTCACCACATTGTTTTCTAATACTTGACAGCCTGTAAATATATTATAGTCATTCAGTTTAATCTGTTGGTTTTTTCAGTAATAAAGTTTAATGCAAGTCCAGTATTACATAGAGAGTACTAAACGAGTTCCTGTGTGAGACTGGTTGTATTACAATGAGTGTGTTTTCAATTGTACATCATGAGTGAAAGCGAGTGATTAAAAACACACAAGTTGTAATATAAACGGTCTCACACAGGAACAAGTATAGTATTTTATTTATTCCACTGCACATCTATGAACAAAAATCGCACAGAATTACTTCCAAAATAACTAAATAAGACATGAAATGCACAGATTAAAGACTGGAAAAAGGACGTCGCTTACCAAATGATGTCATTTAGCAAAATGATGTCATGTTGTGAACTTGCACCGACCAGTGATCCATAACTGGTTCAACAAAGGCCATGGTTTGTGCTATCCTGCCTGTGGGAAGCTCAAATAAAAGATCCCTTGCTGCTAATCGGAAAGAGTAGCCCATGTAGTGGCGACAGCGGGTTTCCTCTTAAAATCTGTGTGGTCCTTAACCATATGTCTGACGCCATGTAACCGTAAATAAAATGTGTTGAGTGCGTCGTTAAATAAAACATTTCTTTCTTTCTTTCATGTTGTGGTGACTTCATTTAGTTATTTATCAATGAAACTTTGCATTCCTACGCCATACATCTACCAATGAAATTTACACAAACAATATTATAAACATATTCAAGGCTAAACAAAATTATTAAAAAATATTTTTTGCAAAACAATTATGCTTCTAACATTAATGATAAGAATTGACAGTGAATCGAAAGGACCATGTGCATACTTTTTGCATGAAGATCTATGCGGAGTTGTACTGTGTGACACAGTCGATTTCCTGACCAGAGGTCATGACCTCTCAAAAGCATATTTCATATGTGAGAGATGATTTAGATGTATATCACATGGGTATCTATTCAACCGCAGTGTCATAAACTAAGTCCCTTGAAACAAAAGGCTGTGGTATATATTTGAAAGCCAGAGATGTCATTGGTCCTCAAAATACTATAATTTCTTTTTTTATTATGTTGATAAAGTCATGGAAGCATTTTTGGAAGAAGATAGTTGTCATGTCATATAATAAATAAAATTTAAAGAACATATTTAAAAAAAAAAGAATCCAGATGTATTCATTATTCAAACAGACATTTATGTGTGTATTTAAACAGGTAGGTTATTCACTGTCAGTGAAGTTTGAATATTATTGTCTCGATAATTAATGAATTTAAAACAAAAGGATAATAACAGAAGGTCAGATACACTTGGAAAAAGTTTCCATTCCCATTATTTTTAGCTTGTGAAAGCATGCAGAAACCATAAAAAAAACCTACTGCTACATGGCAGAAATTAATGTCACACAATGTATGTACATGTAGCTGTGTACTTGTAGGCCCATTGCAATTTACTTACTCTTACATTTATTGTGACAGGTTTATTTCCACAAAGCTATTTTCTTTCTAAAAATAAAACGGTGTTACTTGAAGTATATGTTGCTGGACTACGCTTGTCATTATTACTGTTAACCAAGGTATTAAAGTCAGTTTTATACATTTCTATGCATATTTTTATGAAAATAGCTGCAGCTTCATTTAAATGATTCCAGTAGCAGTGAGTGTCACTTGCAGCTTAGCAAAGAAAAAATAGTCCTGTATATACATTTACATGTATGCTCAAAATGGTGCATCTCTCTAATTAGAAATAATTATGGGTTTTATTGATTTTAGGAACACCTTACATTTATTACAGAAGTTGTGTATGGGTATGGTTCTTGAACCAATGTACATGTATGTTTCCAATAAAGGGTGCTTATTTTTCATGATTTCGCTCCTTTAAGTTGCCATTGTAGTGAGTAAGTTGATATCCTGTGTGTATTTGAATGTGTTGTGTTATTGCTACAGGAGATGGTACAACAGAATCAGCTTGCTCTGACTGCTGTTCAGGCTGGATCTAACAGTGGTGACCTTCTGAGGGACAGAGTTGTGCAACTCACCAAACAGATGGAGCACATTCGTGAACAACACAAGTAACTACTTCATTGAATACATTATCTTCTTTTCCTACTCGCTCTCTACACACTGTGCCGGACGGCTGTTTACTCAACTCTTCATCTTTCACACCCGTAGGAATCACATCCGGAGTGTGTGTTAGGGATGGGGGTGGGGTGGGGACAATCTATAGTTTCTAGTAGAGGGGCACAACCAGGTTTTTATCTGTATTTATACAGAGTAGGACCCCCCAAAAAATATTTGTCCTCGAGTAGGGGCACACAGACCCTCCCACCCACCCCTGCCTCCACAAGCCTGTGTTTACAGATACCATGTTATGTTTGTTGAAAGCAACTTTATCATGCAACTTTATCTTAATCTTAATCTTTATTTATGAAGTCAGTGATAACTTGTCAGTCATTTTTCATTAAACATTTGCAAATTATTTTAACTAATAATCTGATTACTGAAGTGGTCATTTGGTTTGATGTGTAATGTAAACACCAGTCTAGCAAGTGTTAGCAAGAAATGATTGACTGAACTTGCCCCAGGATAATCCAGACAGTTGTCCTATTTCTGTAGGCCTGCTACTAAACTATTGAGAATTACATCACAAGTAAGAGAGTGTACTTGGTGTAACTCAGTTTGTACTAACCATCAAAATTTGTTGTGAATATTCACACAGGTTAGTGACTGGTAATTGGCAGTCAAATATTATCACACTTAAACATTTATCTCATTAATAAATAGAAATCTACCATCAGTACCATAATTAATAAATGGGGAGCTCATACATAATCATTTTACACATATAGATATTATGCTAATACAATATGGCACCGTATATTAATGGAAAACTATACATCATCGCAGCCTGCACCGACAGTGCTTTTTGTCAATCATTTCAGTTTGGCTTGACATAATTAAAAAACAGAAAAGAAAGTGTAATTAATGGATTTGAATATTATATTGTATAAATGAAATGCTACATTTGTCATCTTCAGTGGTAGATCCAGGAAAATGTCATTAATAAACCAAACAAAGCCAAGTTATGACACAAAGTATATTTCTTTAGTGCATTTTGATGTGCAGTCGGTTTGGGATCGATCCCCATCATTGGGTTCATTGGGCTATTTCTCGCTCCAGACAATGCTCCACGACTGGTGTAACAAAGGCTGTGGTATGTACTATCCTGTCTGTGGGATGGTGCATATGAAAGATCCCTTGCTGCTAATCAAAAAGAGTAGCCCATGAAGTGGCGACAGCGGTTTTCCTCTCTCAATATCTGTGTGGTCCTTAACCATATATCCGACGCCATATAACCGTAAAATGTGTTGAGTGCGTCGTTAAATAAAGCATTTCCTTCCTTCCAACATTTTATATGAAACGTAAGTCTGCATCGATTGTTCATTACTTAGTAATAGAAATTGGACATACTTTGTTGCACGAGTGAAACTGACTTATGTGGCATGTCTGTCTGCATTTAAAGGATCTCATTAATTGAAACACTTCACAAGTTCATTATATTATTTATTTTCAGTCAGAATAGTGAAAATACTTATCATCCTGGATTTGTTTAGTGTTTAAGCAAACCAAGAGGTGTAAAGTCTTTCCAACAGTGAGCACTGAACAGTTTTAACATTCGTGTTTCGTTTGTCTTTAAAGCCTTGAAGTTGCTGAGCTTCGGGGACAGCTGGAAATGCGGGGGAATCTGGCCCAGCCACTGGTAGCAGCACCGAAGATGACCAAAATAGACATTGGGGATCCAAACCTGGCTTCAGAAATCGAAAACTTGGAGCTTTATAATATAGATCTTCAGGTAATTTTCTATCGTCATTTGCACAATATCTCACTTGTCATAATACTGATTTAAACAGAAGTAATACTAATAGTGTTTGTCATTTTCAAGATTTCATTTTTCATTGTTTATAATTGTTATGTTTTATTTAGTGATGATAAAATTCTGTAATTACTATGTACCATAACAGGTGGAGTTTTATTATTATATAATACAGATTTCTGCGGTTAAATGCTTGGATGATGTTATTATTAACTGAATGTTTTGTGATAAAACACGGAACATTATGTCACTACAAAGAAATGGATCACGAAAAAGATTTATGTGTATTTAAAACTGTATTATTTGTTTCTCTTTGTAATTATATGAATTTTATACAATTTGTGTCTGTTATACACTGATAAAGTCCCGACAAATGAAAAAAGCGATGCTTGTTTTATATCATGTTAAGGACTGATGATAAATGTTGACAACTGTTAATGTTGAATTGGTTTTCTGTCCACAGTCTCAAGCAGCACAGTTAAACCATGAATTGTCCCAGACGAAGTTACGAGAGCAAGAACTCCAGCAACGAGTTTGTATTCTTGTTTATTTCAACTCCTTTTAATTCATTCGGTGCTGCTTTGTAGTGGGAATTTCATCAGCATTGATCAATGTCAGCTCACCATATTAAAGGCATGCAGATAATAAAATACATTCATTGTCATTGGGCCCATTTGGCTATTTCTTGTTCCAACCAGTGCACCATGACTGGTACTGGCCTCAGTGGCGTCATGGTTAGGCCATCGGTCTACAGGCTGGTAGGTACTGGGTTCAGATCCCAGTTGAGGCATGGGATTTTTTATCCAGATACCGACTCCAAACCCTGAGTGAGTGCTCTGCAAGGCTCAATGGGTATGTGTAAACCACTTGCAGTGATCCATAACTGGTTCAACAAAGGCCATGGTTTGTGCTATCCTGCCTGTGGGAAGCGCAAATAAAAGATCCCTTGCTGTTAATCGGAAAGAGTAGCCCATGTAGTGGCAACAGTGGGTTTCCTCTCAAGAATCTGTGTGGTCCTTAACCATATGTCTGACACCATATAACCGTAAAAAAATGTGTTGAATGTGTCGTTAAATAAAACATTTCTTTCTTTCTTTCTATGACTGCCATATAAAAGACTGTGATATGTGCTATCCTGTCTGTGGGATGGTGCATATAAAAAAATCCCTTGCTACTAATGGAATAGTGTAGCAGGTTTCCTCTAAAAATATGTTAAAATTATCAAATGTTTGACATCCAATAGCCGATGATTACTAAATCAATGTGCTGAATGTGTTGTTAAACAAACACTTTTTTAACTAATACTGTGAAACAATTGTAGAGCTACACATGTGATTGATTATAACTTATTGTCAGTTGTAAAAGCTTACACATGTAGCTCTAACAGATAAAATCTTTGTGAAGAGGTAAAAGATTACTTGGTAATTTACAACATCTCGGCTATGTTTATCTGTATCAAAAATAGGTGTGTGCAGAGGTGAGGTTTGGGGGCCAAAACCCTCTCCTGCTCAAAGTTGCTTTCTCTTTTTAAAATATATTTTCTGGGCATCATGTCCCGATCCGATCCCCCCCCCCCCCCCCCCCCCCCCCCGATAAACGTTGTTTGCCAGTCTAGACCCCTCCTGCACAGTTTCCTGCACACGTTAGGAACCCCCAAATAACTTTACCAATTGATTTATTTAGTGATATTCATAACGTACAAGTTAAACTCCAAATAAAGGTTATTATACACTTAATCTGTTTCGACACATATGAGTTTGTTCTCTACTTAGAAAATCATCAAATCATGTAGCTGCCAGTTAGCATATGTGTTAATGGCTTGCACCTACCACAAATGTTCATTTGAAACAGTAAACTACACCATGTCCTCGAATCAACCACCAGTCTTCGAAAAAAAAATAGTTATTGTAAGTATTTATGATAATGATAATTCATCAATTGTTTCATGGAACAAGACCATAGATTATAGCATCTATGGGCAATGCCTTAGAGTGATAAGTCGGTTAATGATTCCCAGAGTTGGGCATTTACTGGTGATGCCCTTGGCTTATGTATCATTGATTAATATCATTGCATTTCTTTACAAGATTGAAGTACTGGAATACCGAATAAGAAACCCGTGCAGCAATGAAACTCCTCCACTAAGCCCTGCAGGCTCCCAGTCTTCCCATGGAGATGGACCATTATTAAGGGAACCTACTGAATTTGAGGTATTCCTAACATTTCTTCATTAATCTCAAGTATACACTTATTTCATTTTCACTTTTTGTTTACTCAAATGTAAACAATCTATTGTGATATCACAAATTAAAAAATCAAATTTATACAGAGGATGAGAGTTTTAAAATGTTTTTTTCTTGATCTTTTATTATTAATTAGTTTGAAGTTGCTTATCATTGGTGCATAATGTTCAGTTTTAGTATGTTACATTTGATTTGTGTCGGTCTGGTATGTTATCTCGGAGATATTCTGTACAAGCAGCTTTACTATTTAAAGTTACTTAAGTGCTTTCATTTTCCAGGGTGTGATGTATATAACCATTTAAAAATAAAAGCTGAAATCTATATCATAGTTAAATAGAAGTAATGTTTTAGCATTTCAGATCAAATATTAGTCTGCTTGGTAAAGCATTTTTTATTCAAGAGTTAAAACATCACTGTACCGGTACTTTTAACAGGAACAGTGGAAAAGTAGGGTTTTTAAAGCATTGTGCTGGCTACTTTAACAGGAACAGTGGAAAAGTAGGGTTTTTAAAGCATTGTGCTGGCTACTTTAACAGGAACAGTGGAAAAGTAGGGTTTTTAAAGCATTGTGCTGGCTACTTTAACAGGAACAGTGGAAAAGTAGGGTTTTTAAAGCATTGTGCTGGCTACTTTAACAGAAACAGTGGAAAAGTAGGGTTTTTAAAGCATTGTGCTGGCTACTTTAACAGGAACAGTGGAAAAGTAGGGTTTTTAAAGCATTGTGCTGGCTACTTTAACAGGAACAGTGGAAAAGTAGGGTTTTTAAAGCATTGTGCTGGCTACTTTAATGTTTGCTCTTAATATTGAACACTTACTTTTTCAGTATTTAAGGAACATTTTGTACGAATACATGATGGGAAAAGAAACAAAAGTAAGTTGAATTTAAACAATTGTGTTCTTGTATTTTAGGAAACTTGCCCAAAACATTTCTGCATTTTACAATGGACTATTTTACAAGTATATTCATGTACGATATTTTACGCAAAGCGTCGGTCCGTTCACGAAATAGTTACACCACTTAACATTCACACAAACTGCCAATTGGTTTGTTGTGAACTGTTACATTTTGAAATTGAAAGTTACAAACTTCAAGTATCATTAAAATTTTATTCGCTAAGCAGATATAATTTGTTTAAGCAAGCGGTAGGTTACCTAGGCGAAAATCATGTAAATCATGTTCCAATTACCCAAGATTTTGAAATATTGTCCCAAGTATGTGATAATTAAAGATTTCAAATGCATGCTTGGGCTTTGTTATTATTTTTAATTTGAGAAGTACACTGAGTTACCAAGATGATAGTTAAATGTTTCACCAGCCAATGTTTACTCAGTCACTGGACAGATGAGAAATTGTCATGAAAGTGACCATGTACTTACAATTCTGGTAAATATGCTATTGAAATAAAACCAAAAGTTATCTATAAATCTTCACCATTTAGGCCATTATCCTAACTGTTTTTTTAAATATCCCATAACATTTACCCATCCCGTAAAGATAACCTTCATATCAATAATAGGATCCAAGCTCTACCAGTGGACTACTAATGATGTCCTCTTGCAGCCACTGCTCCACGAGTGCTTTGTCAAACGATGTGGTTGGAGTCTGTGAGAAAGTGTATATAAAACATTTCTGTGTGGTAGCAGCAGTTTTCTTCTTACCGTGTAGACGAAGTGTTACAATTACCTTGAGATGAACCATAGTTTATTCTCAACTTTTCACATGTTAGCCAAGGTGACAGCTACAGTAGTAGTTTTATACCTTTATGTACATTGTCAGCATTTTCAACTTTTCAGAGGTAAGCCAAGACAGCCGTAGTAGTTTGGTTTTATAACTTTATTTTTGTACATTCTCAGCATTTTCAACTTTTCAGACATTAGCGAAGGTGATAGCCACAGTAGTACGGTTCTCGGACGAACAGACCAGAAATATTCTTGCCAAAACAGACTCATCAATGGTATGTGCATTGAATATTTGTTACATCTTCTGTGCTGCAGAAGACCACTGTCAACAAACCCCCCCACCACCAAAAAAACCCCATATCCTCTGTAACTATGGTAACACATTTCAGCCCAATTCTGCATATTTTGTTTTTATCGTTTTGTCAGATTTGATCTCTCTGGAATAGTCCTAAAATCTTAAGAGAATTTTGTTTAGTGGGTGAAGTATATTTTGCGTTCTGACATCTATCATCAGCACCAAATCATTTCTGTTTGCTGTCGGTGAGAATTAGAAGTGATAAATAATAAGTTGATGATTAGAACAACTAAGAGTTCAATAGCTTGATTCGCCCAACTCCAAGTAGATAAATTCAAAGGGAAATTACATTTGACGAGGAAAGAACAGTCTGCATCAAAGTGAACCCATGAATTGGCATGTAACTCTATAATGAATGTTAAAATTCATTAAACAAATTTATCAAGTTTTAAATCCATACCAACTGGCAGAACATTTTTGATAAAAAACCTGTAACAAAACCCCAAAACTCCATTTCTTCACAGATTACCATCAAATTGCATAAGTTAAACGTCTCTTTTTCTTTTTTTATATGCAGGGATGAAAGCAACTTATGGAACAACTAAGGTAAAGCAATGACATCTACAATTCTGCCTCTGTGAACTGATTTATTGATTAAATTAGGTGAAACTGTATACTTTGGCTGTTCCAACATTTTGGCTTGACACGTTTTTTAAAATGAAATTTAATCTGTACAATAGTTTGGTAATTTTTTAGAAACTTTTATTTACAAAGTAATTTTAAAAATAAAATGGTATAGAGAGTTTATAAGGGTTTAAAATTAATATGCCAATTTATTGGTTCCCTTTTCAGGTAAATGAACTGTAACTGAATATGTTATTTGTAATTAATACGGTTTTAAAAAGGTGACGTCTAGGTCCTATTGTCCTATAGTAAATATCAGAACAGGCTTTGAGAAGTACCTTTTCATTAATAGAACAAGTTGTTTTTCAAAAGAATTAATAAACCCTCCCTATGTAGTTCTGGTCTTAAAAACAGTTTAAAGTGCTGTTCCAGATGTATGATGTATTGAGCTATATCAATCAAGATATTAGTTAATATGATTAGAAAATTAAAAAAAAAAATGTAAAAAAATTATATAACGGTATATTTTCCATTTAAAAATATTCCCCTGAAAAACAGAACCAGCTAAATTTGTTTTGGGAATTTCCGTAAGATTTGATCCGTGACGTCACGAAGGGAACGCCTTTCGATAGTCAGCGCCATTATTCATTGCTTCTTTTGTGTTTATTATGGTTAAACGGCGTGTTGTTGGCGGCTGTAGCAATACAAAAGCCGATAAATTTAGTCTTCACGCATTTCCTAGTAATGTTGCTGTGAATAATCTGTGTGTAAATTTGATTAAAACAACGTGAAAATACTGGACAGGAAGAAAATGCCGGAGACCGTTGACTGCAGGCACTTTAGTTTCGATTCGTCCGAACTGGCTTGTCGGCTTAAGCGAGATATGGGAATACCATGTGTTATGGTTTTTAAAAAAAAGATGCCGTACCAACAATTTTTCTGCGACACAAAACAAATGACAACAGCCGATGCCATCCACACCGAAACGACTTTGGGGTGCATATCGTCAATGTCCCAAATTGCGTTATGCTTTCAACTCCGGTCAGTTTGTTTTTTCATGCACGGTTCGTGCAATCACCGAGATCCGATTTGTTGTCGTTTGCATCTCGTTCATTTGTGAGATTTTTCTTTACAGTTCGAAAACATTAAAACAATAAAGTACAAACAAGTAAGTATCTATAGCCTAGTCCGTCCCATCCTACAAAAATGTAGGGTTTTTTTGTGAAAAAAAAAAAGAAGCTAATTTTGTATGCATCTTAGAAAACAATCGGCTCAGAAATAAATGACTTGTAAATTCCCACAAAGAAAACCTTTTTTCATACTATGGAATGTGCTATAAGTTATTTATTTCTGAGCAGACTGTTTTCACAACTGCACACAAAAAAATAGTATTGTTTTGTTGTTTCCAAAACACTTTTACTTTTTTTTTTACGTCAAACTAAACTGAAATTATTCGCACAAAAAATATCTTCATGGATGGGACGGGCTAAAAGTCGTTTTTGTTTATTTCTTAAAATTAAAATAAGTTATTTATTTCTGAGCAGACTGTTTTCACAACTACACACAAAAAATAGTATTGTTTTGTTATTTCCAAAACACTTTACTTTTTTTTTTTTACGTCAAACTAAACTGAAATTGTTCATAAAAACCCCTATCTTCATAGAGGGATGGGGACGGACTAAAAAATCGTTTTTGTTTATTTCTTAAAATTACCGATATCGGGTCCACTTGACTCGTAGAATTCAAGAGTTATTTATCGTCTTCTCTACTACATCACAAGTATTAGAACATACAGTGTAGCAAAATAATTCGCACCAAAAGCTAAAGAACAAAACAAGAATAAAAGTTGTAAATTAGTGGTAAGCTGTCTCCACGACCATTTTCATCGACATCTGTCAGGCCGGTGGTTCATCGGAAGATGTTCCAGGTTCAAACTGATAAGGCATTATTTTTTGTGTTGCACAAATATTAGTCCAGTCGTCATTACTACACTATTCATCATCGAAAGAAGAATCGCATGATCAATGAGCTTGGCAGTCGCTTTCGGTCCCACTTTCGCTTGCGCTGAAAGTCGTCTCGTGGTAGGTTTCTGTGAAGCGCGTTCCCTTCATGACGTCATGGCTATTTACAGGCAAATGTTTTTACCGAGAATTTTACTCGGTCGTTTCCGGCAGTGTTCTACGGGAGTGATGTTTTAATACTTTTATGGGGCATTTTCGTAATTATTGATTTACATGGTGTAAAATATTATTGCATTGAATTAAGAAAGCATTTAATTGTTGAATTTGAAATTTTAGTGTATGGTCTGGCACAGCACTTTAATGCATAAATTTGTGATGAAAAATGCTGTAATTTTATTAATGAAAATTAAACCCTGATTTGGATGGAAAGAATTTCAAAACGAATTAAAAACCCCAAAACTCGGGAGTACCCACAAACCCAATGATGAGGGGTGGGGTGAGGGTCACCAATCACCCTATTGTTACTCTTGCAACACAGGATTTTGGCATATCCTGTCAAGTTTGTTTAATTGAATTGATTTCAGCTGTTTGTGCCAGTTGCTATTCTCATCTCTTGGTAAAAAAATCAGACCTAATGTTGGTCTTGATATTTACATTAGGTCATGAACGGGAACTGTTTTGCAAACAGCAAACATGCAAGGCTAGTACATATAGCATTAAATGCCTCCAAGCAGGATCAGCAGTTGCAAAACAAGGCGTCGTGCGTCGCATGCGATGTTTACTACCCTCATTTCCGACGTCTATTTTCACCACAGTTGCTCAGACTCCAGTTCATATTTTCTTGAACTCATACTATCGTACGAAAACAAAAGAAATATCTAAAAGTCACTTTTTTCGATTTGCTGTCACATGCAATAGTTCACTGACAAATAGTTGATCACCAGTAATCTTTGACTCATCCATGACATCAATATACCTACCGATGTAACTTTATTCAAGTTATAAAATGTAAACATTGAAAAAAACACAAAAGTTCATCGTATCGCCGCCATTTTGTTGTTTTTCTTGCACTGGAATCCAAATATTTGTTCCTTTGATACTAATATTAATAGAGTGTCAAACAGTAACCAGTATTTTATTAGTTTAAAGGTTGCAAGCCACCATTTACGTTTGCAAAACTTTAAAAGTAGAAATTATTAATTTAATTTATAAAATATCAAATAAATAGCACAAAAAAAAAAAAAATATATATATTAAATACACAATATCATGGAATAAATAGAGGATAATAAACGAGTTACCAGTTATTATCAAATTTATGTCCCGAGTGAAATAATTTTCAGTTGTCACGAGCTTTAGCGAGTTACAGATGAAAATTATTTCACAATAATATCTTGTTACGAGTTTGTTATTCTATTTATTACCTGAGCTATTTTTTCTCTAAAAGCCTTTATTTTCAACACACATACACGTACATGTTTTAAAAGGATATAAACCGCTTTACGCACTGTTCTGAGTATTGCTATAACTTTGTAATTTAATAACGTCCATAGATCATTTTCAAAAACAAATGTCCTCTTTATTCTGGTACAAAATCTACAATGAACTGCATTAAAATGACATTTTGTTATAAATTTAACACCAAAAACGGACAGCCGTAAACGCAAATTCTTTAAACTACATGTCATCATTGTGTTTGCCAAATCGTGATGACGTCATATTTAGTACCGACAAGGTCATTGGTTTGTAACCGTCAAATCATCCAATAGTATTGTTAATTGGACCAATGCATGATAATTTCTCAGTGATTTTTATTTTCCCCGTTATGAGTGCCTGTTGGGGTAATAAATAAATTTAACAAAGTATCTACATTGAAAAATTACTAATTTGGTGTGTGGGGTGGAATTGTATGTCTTAACCTATAATACATGTATAGTTTATTCTAATAAAGGTTCTTGTTTCTTTTTGAGGTTTATTATTTTATTTCTATTTTTTTGGGGGTGGGTGAGGAATTCCCATTTATAAGTAAATAAATATATACACATTTATAAGTGACAAAATATTAATTTGTTTTTAATGCTGTTAATTGTTCTAATAGGTAACATGGATAGTTTTTATAACTTAGGTGGTATTAGTGGAAACAGTTATTTTTAAATATTAATAAGTAACTATTCTAAACTGATGAAAATTGTTTGCATGATTTTCTAAACATACCATAAAATATGCCCAATGAGCATGTTGTGTAAATTGACAAATTGGATATAACTTATTCCTGCACTGACCAATCACATTCGAGAATAGAAATGTGAGTCATACTTGTTCCAATCTTGGGCCAACATTTTCACCAACTATATGCATTACTAGTGGACTACATTGCAAACTTCTGGGGTAACAGACTCCGGCCCATAGAGCCCCCCCCCCCCCCCCTCCCCGTGCCCCCATTACCGAGTGTCTGTAGCTCTTGATACACACACACACACCCCACTCGGACAGTTCCAATGCCTTCTAGTACTTCATTTTGCAACCGCTGAGGATGTATATTTTTCATATATTACAGCCATTTCAACACATGTATCTATTACACATAAAGCTGCCATATTGTTTTAGTTTAAATGTTTTTAACAAAGGTGTTTGGGTTTGTAGCCTGTCAGACTTGTTACATACATGATGTTGTCTCCTCATTACTTTTTTAGACCTGGCTGTCACCATGAAAACCTAATTACAGATCCAGTTACTTCCACCATTCTCGTTAAATCCACAGAACTTTGAAGAATGTATTAACTTCACACAGTACATTACCACAGAGAATTATTCAGGAGGGCTGATGTTGAATACTAAGTATTACATTTAAAGTGATATGGAAATCCTAAGTGTAGTCTCTTCAAATGGTGTGCCTCGGAACACCTACTAGCCTCCATGCTAGGTACACAGTGAAAAGGACAATTCAAGTGAGCTTCAGTAGATCGCGATTGCGTTGGATGAACATACAATATGACAAAACCAAAAGCTGATCCTGGTTTGGAAAATGCTTATAGTCACACATCTGGACCCGTGCTGAAACTTTCACAGAGGAATGTGCCTTGAGGTAATTTAGTACATTGGAAATTGAGGAAAATCACTTAACTTGCCATAGCAGCTTCAAAGAAAGATGAAGTGTATAGCATACAACAGTCGATTTAGTGGAATTATTTTTTATTGATGAAGAATTTGTTAATTTAATATAAAGAAGCTCGCTAATATTTTCATATATATATATATACATAGCTCCAAAATATGACATTTATTTTTGTGTGTAAAGTGGAATTTTATAAAAATACCCAGCATCCCGATTGACTTAATGGGTTAGCTTAGTAGAATCTGCTTGTCATTAGAGCAGTTGTACTGAAACGTATGTCTGGTCTGATCCACAATTTAAACAACAACTTGTTAATCAGCAGTCTGCGTCACTAAACATTCCAATCCTTATATCCGCAACATCTAAATAATTGATTATTTCTGTATCATGGTTTGATTAAACAGAACCAAACAGATGCACAATGGACAGCCGCTATTCCCCTAATGGAGACAAGAAAATTCAATTAATTTTTTTTAGCAATAAATATCCCAGTATTCAAACTGAAAGGAATTTTGTTTTAGCCAAGTTTCACCTATGTAGAGTACTTCCTTGAAATTTTTTCAAAAGTGGCTCATTTAGCCACTTTGCCAAATTAGCCATTTGCTAATTTTTATACAATGGACAGAGCAAGCCCTGTATCATTCATCAGGTAACATATTAAAAAAGAGATCAATTGATCAAGCCCAATTGACTTGCATTGTGGAAATGTGTGCAACACCATATGACTGACTACAGGAAGAGGTGGACATGTTCCGGAACAGACCGATCAAGACTGGGCAACATCACAAAAATTAGCAAACAATAATTTATCATTTATTTTTTCTTTAAAAAAACATGTATAAATTAAAAAATACAATTGTAATACTCGTTTCTATTTTTCTCAGCATTGTGGCATTCTTCCTCTGTTAGCACAGTGGTCATGCTGAAATAATAAAATAATCATTTGTTATCAATATCAGTATTCAACAAGATCATATATCTGTAATACAGTTAATTCTCGGATATGATGACAAATGCAACGAGAGTACTGGTGAGGTACATGATACATTCGTCGGGGAGTTTGATGGAAAACCATAGATATCATATCTTATGGGTAAAGTTTGTTTTGGACCAACTACTGATGATACTGTATCCATTGGAGAAGGTGCTGTCTGATTAATGAAGTTATTGTCCTTTATTAGAAAGGTCCTGTATGCCAGATATGATTCAGACAAGAATTTACTGTTGTGATCTAGTAATAGTACGCAACACACCACCATCCCAAGTTGTTCCTACATGTGAGGTTTGATGGTCCTGTATCCAACTGTGGACAAGAAAAAGTTAACAAACGGATGGATGGACAAACCATACCATAATATGACCCATTATAGACAGGCGTATAAAAATTAAGCGTTAAAATTATTAGTGATTATGAATTTCAGAAAGGTAATCCATTGAGCGACTCAATATGAATTTTTTCACTACCTCATTTAGGAACAGCCTTTTGAATGTCCATAACTCATTTTAACTGGCTCTGTTGGCCACCATAATTCTTAAGTTTCAACATTGCAAAACTTAGAAATGACCAAACTTGCATGTATCTTTAGACAAAACTACAAGGTCGTCCTCATACATTAACATACAATATATAGATTACCCGGTATGTCCATTTTCCTCATATGCAGTTGTATTCCAGCCATATTTAAAGACTTGTGAATGGAGTCCACTTTACTATGCTTTCATAATAATAATAGCTATAATGGCTAAACAAAGATGCTTGTTAAATTTAAAAAAAAAAAAAATATTTTGTAGAAAAGGAAACATTTTGTTTTAAATATTTTGATGCACAATGTTCCAAATAGCAGATTATAGAGTATTTACAACTATACTGAATAACAAAAGAAATGTGAATACTTTAATGTATGTATTTTTCATGATGTAATTAATTTGGTAAATTGACTATGAAAATGAGCGTGTCAATTATTTCAATAGACCAATAAACTAACTGGTTCAAACTGAATAACTTTATAAAAATTAAACAATTCTAAACTAAAATTAAAGTTTCTATTGTTGTTCAGCATATGTATATATATATATATATATAGAATTGTAGTGATCAGTAGATGTTAGAACAGAGATTCCATAGACATGCAAGTGTAACCTTGCAAACAAAATACTGTAGAATACTTTATTTTCGCGGGCTCAAATTTTCGCGATTTAATGAAAATGGATCAATTCGCGAACATTTATTTTCGCGAATCCCCCAACCCCCATCAATAAAAAAACGAAGTACAGATGTCAATAATTTAGTTTTAAAAACGGAACTTAGTTTTGCCGGTTGTTACGCTAATCTGTAGAACTAATCCTACATGTACACACGAGTGCTATACACATAAAACAATAGTTTTCCTGCTTTAACCAATCAAGACTTTATTGTTTACAAGTTAATAAGCTTACAGAAGGTGCTTACCGCGTGCTGTTTTTGTTAATCCTTATAATTGTTATAGCCCAGTCCGGATTTTTTCACTTCCACATTTTTAATATACTGTGATAATGCATGTTTACTTCCGTCGTTGAACACGTGTAGACTCTGTCCGATGAACTGATCGCTAGCACATGCGAAGGAAAACAGCATAAAGCTTTTTAGTGTTAGTATTGTTTTATTATCATGTATGTACTTATATATCATGTATGTACTTTGATTTAAAGTTTTAAACAGCTTTTGTGTTTTGTTCCGTGACAGGAGGGAGCACCGCTTTGTTACTACTAGCCTCGTACATGGGGAAACTAATGTGGTATAGTTGAACGAGACTACATATTTTAAAGAAAAAATTGTCGGCCTTTATTTTCGCGTGGAATATATTTTCACGAATTTCATTCACATGCGAAAAACGCGAAAATAAATTCCACGAAAATAAAGTATTCTACAGTATCCAAAAGCAGGATTCGATACATGTCTTTATACTCATGAGGGAGGGTCGTTGCTCAGTTGTAAAGCACTCACTTAATGCAGTCTGTTTAGGATCGATCCCTGTCGGTGGGCCCATTGAGCTATTTCTCGTTAAAGCCAGTGGGATGATGCATATAAAAGATCCCTTGCTACTAATGGAAAAATATACATGTAGGTTTCCTCTCTAAGACTATATTAAATGTTTGACATCCAATAGCGGATGCATAGTAATTGCACAGCCTACAAAAAGAATGCTGACAGATACAGACTACACATTTCAGACTTCACAGTGCCTATGGAATCTCTGCTTCAGTTGATTGCTACATAGTCTGATTTCATTGATTTTTATTCAATTATTGCTTTATTAACTTTAAATTATATATTGTAAATTTATTTATATTTTCCCATATTATTAAAGATTTATTATTTAAGTACTAGTAAAATTGTCTTATTTATAGATGCCAGCAGTAAAAATTGTGTCGGACTTGCCAAGATGAAGTTGAAAGGGCAGATAACACTGTCTTTAAGTGGGCAGAATAGCAATGTGGTTGTGTTATTTATATGATATGAACATGACAGACTGTTATCTTTATGCTTGTTGATATACATATAATTATATATGAAGTAAATTTTAAATCTAACTACTTTTTGCTTTGTTTTATTATCAACATTTGTTACCAATATAATGGTCTGCCCATGTCACTAGTAACAAAAATAAAATAAAATAATTTCATAACAAAATTGTTGTTTTGAATATGCATTTCATAATTAATAAGATGGCAGTTCTAGTTTTATTTGAAGAATTTTTTTTAAATTCCTTTAATGTGTGAAAAGTAGATCATGGTGACCTAGATGTGGTATGCAACACACTACCACACCTGTTTTTGCATACGAGGTTTAATGAACCTATATTAATTGATAAGAAAGATATGCCCCAGAAACGAAAAATTTAACAATGCCATACCATCATACCACAATACAACCCATCAGACAGGTGCTTAAAAACACCATATGGGTTTTTTTTTCTTCTTTTTTTTCATTTTTCATTTATAATGATCTAATTTTAATAATTGCAATTTACCAGCTGGAAGTTATGTGAAAATGCACAATTTCAAAACAAATGCTGTAATTACCTCTATGTTACCAACAGTGTATATACACACCGACTTCAGGTCGCAGGCAGTTACAGCGGCTGTTGTTGATTTGTCACTTAACAGTAGTCTATATGGATTAAAATATTTCTGAAATATAATTACGTTAAATATAATTAATTTTATGAAATATATATAAAATAGGTATAAATAGCATACAGTGCAACCAAAATGTCCATAAATGACTTCCTGGGCTTAAAGCCTCACACTATAGAAACTTGTATAAATTTAGTTGAATTAAATGATTAACTAGTACATAAATGACCAACAACAAACGTATACAATGTAATTAACATACCGATAACATACAATTTCATTAGGAAAAAAAATGGAATTGTATATATAGCATGTTTTCCTGTAAAATGCAGTCATGTGTAAACAAAAGATTTAACACTGCACAAAATTAGTTTTGCCTAGGGTAAAGTACAAATGGTAGAGGACATGGAAACTGAGATACTTGGAGAATATTACACGAGTGGCCATAATTTATCATTTATAAATTTATCCAATGAGCAAAAGATATAGCACTTGCACTGTGAACATGAACAAGTAGTTAATTGTATTAAATGGGCTGGTTATGGAATCCAAACACATCCCTATAGAGCTGTCAGTCCGGTGTCTTTAAATCGATTTCCCATGCGCTATTAGAATCGATAAATCCATTTTCTCCGACGAGTGTATAAGGAATCTCACAACATTGACATCTCGTAAGGTGATTATTGCTCAATCTAATCATTGTGTGATGTGGAGTGGCGTGAGGGTGGGGGTAAAGTATGCATGTTGGCTTACTGGTCTATTTCTTTCAAACTTACATTCTTAAAACTGCATCACATTATTGAATAATAAAAGAAATGATTTCACCAGCTTTGAGATCATCAAATCGAGTAAAAGTTCTGGGAACGTTTTGTTTTCAAAATCTTAATTAGCGATATTTCTAGTTACTTAATTGTGTAGCGATATCTGAAACTTGCGTCGTGAATCAAGACACAATACTGAACAAAATGTTCCTTGAAGTCACCAATTTGCAAGTGATGCTCTATCATTTTATCCATCCCATACCAAAAGGATTTTTTTTTTAATAATAATTAGATTACTGGATACAAATGGAAAAAAATAAGAGAACACATGGTATCTGAGACCAAATTTAATTTACAAGTGGTATGCATGTATAAAAGAGACGTAATGTGGGATTGAACGTCATCACAGGGATTGACTGCCAGTATCATGGCTAACTTCCTCATACTGTGGATGAAGATTTTCGTTGCTGTCAATATTCACTGTTACTATTTATGTTTCTTTATTTCTTTCACTCAGTATATTGTTACACCAACCCTCAAATCTTATACCATCATATTACTACACCAACCCTCAAATTTTATACCACCATATTACTACACAACACAAACCCACAAATCTTATATAACTTAAAACCATTAGCTGGTCATAAAATGGCATATATATGGCCCAATGTTCCTATATATATATATTTAATGCAGTAATGTTTTATATAAGGATAACAATATAACTTAGTGCTTACCATACCAGTATTCCAGTTTGGTGATTAGATAGACAAGGACAGACAAATAATATTTTAAGACTAAATCCTTATTTATTACAATGACAAAACTTCAACATTCAATACAATATATAAGCAGCTAGGTGCTAGGTGAAAATAAGAGGAAAAAACCCTGCAGTTCATGGATTTGCTTGCTTCCACAAAATCAAACTTTCTTTTATGTTTTGCTTTTAAAATATGTTGAGTATGTGTATGTTTTTAGTATAACAAAGGATAGTTTCAATTAAAGTTAAAAATACAATTATTCTGTAAAGTAAAATAAAATCTACACCGAAAGCAATTTAATTCCCAGAAATACTCAATATTACTATAAACAATTGTAAAACACATTCTATATTACTTTGATACTAACAATCATTCAAGAATGTCAAATATAAAACCAACAACCAAGAAATCCAAAGTAACATTGACTCAAACTTAATTTTTAGCAACATAAAATCTTGGTAGAACAGAAGAATTAACCAAGGAGTAATCTGGTTGATCAAACATTTAGTAACCCACGTTTTGCATCGTGGAGTACAAAGTAGTATATTATGAGCATCCTGAAGATATTATAGAAAACATCAAACTTGCAGTTATGATATACTTACGACACAATTATAAACACAGGGCTCTGGAAATTGCAAGAATGATTGTTTCATTCATGTATTGCCCGCGCAAAATTTGGAACATCATTTACTTGAATGTAACAGGCTACGCAAAAAGAAAATGGGTTACTTAGATTTATTTCTGTGTATCCGATAAAGGGTCATGCACATTTTCAATTCTCAGAGGCTTGAAACAACAATTACAATAAGAGTATCCATTTGGCATCCCCTACAACCCAAGTCAGTAATCTGAATAGTCATCAGCTCTACCTTTTCATAGTCAGCAAAACTATGTCAATTATTAGCTTGCTGTGTATTTAGAATTGTTAAAGCATTCATTTTATTAGTATTTAAATCATCCAAAAATTGTTAATTATAATATAATTGAAAATATTTAATTATATATAATCAATACATAATTTTTTTGCTAACAAATCAATAGTTGATTAATCGAGTACATATTTTCATTTATCTATTCTCCATAAAAAAAACCCACCCACATTCTATGTCTAAGTTCTAACTGATGTAAAATAATGATCGCAAGTTCATGTGTTAATGTGTGTATATGATTTTATACATAAAATGATAAATAAGTTTTTCTCCAGGTGATGAAATGTTTGGTTATATATGCTTAGAAATATTTAGGACTTTTTTAATTCTGAAAGAAAAACAAAGTATTTTAAAATCACTAAAATGAACAACAGTTATGAGAGATGAAAAGTGTCAATAAGCAAGAGTTTTGTCCACAAATGTCAGTGAAAGAAGACCGTTCCAGCACTAGACAGTCAGTCAGACCATTGATCGAGTTAAAAGTAGAAGCTGCAGTGTTTCGTCACTATGTTCACGACAGACAGTGTGTAAAGAAACAGGTCAGTCCTCGTCAGCTGTAGCAGTCTTCTTCATCTCAACAGCACAAGGTTAAGGTCGTCTGTATTCACGTCAAATGTTATTCTGCTTATTCAGGTGTCCCGTCTGGCTGTACAGTAGTAAGTCTGTCCTCTTCAGCTGACAGTCGGCTGGTGAAAAGAATATTGTATACACATCAAAATGTAAACTGCAGAATTGTCAATTTAAGTCGGTCTACATCTATGTGCTTAGAACAAACTGCAAGAAATGTTATAGGAAATGGCAACATAGGAGTGATGCTGATTTTTGCATGAATTATTTTTTTAAAAACAAAAATGCCCAAAACTGGATGACAATATTTATTCATATTAGCATCACTACCACACAGCTATATAGGGTTGCAAATGAATCACTATGTACATCCTTACATGAATTACAACTACTATTTTGCCCGAAGGTCTCCATCGTAATTGCTGAAATTTGAACATTGGCCTCCATCCCGTACATTTATGAGTGGCACATTTATACAAATTGTCTAAGTTAACATTTATCGGTACATTTTGTGACGCTCTGCGTAATATTTTGATATAAACTACTACTATATGTACTTCTGATAATAAAATTTAAAGAAAACAATTGTACAAAATGTATGTTTCATTAAAAATATGATATTATTAAGTAGTTGATAATGTGTCATTATGTTAAAATGTAATAATTAGTATTTTCTGGCATTACTGAAATGAATTTGGTCAAGAATTAACGTTTGACTGGTCATTACAAATGGCGTGGCATACATCAATGTATAGTCTGGTGCCAAAGGAAAAAACACAGACCGACAAGGTGCCAAGTGAGCTATGACACTAAACAAGTCAGGGTCTTGTTGTCTGTTGTGTGATTTTGTTTTTCAAATTGGATTAAGTTCAAAATATTACGGTGATTTCAGACTTCTTACCACTGCTAATAACTCGGTGACTTGAGCAAACTTTCATTTCTCCTGCTAGATTAGAACTATTTTGTACCATTGTCTTTTTAATAAAATTAATAATTTGTTTTTAATTTAAAATCATTCTTAAGAAGGAAAACAAAATGGACCGAATTTACAAAGTTTGGCTTATATGTTTAGACTAATTAAAAGTAGTTTGTGAATACACCTAAAAATCAACACTTAAATACACAGGCATTCTGAGAGTACAACTAAAGCAATACATGTCCCTTACCGGGACCAACAAATTTCTGTATCTCCCAAGTTCAAGGGCCATAACTCAAATGAAAATGAGTAAATCTGTATAATTGATAAAAAGGTATACACAAAATGTTTAGCTCAATATTTTGAGGCACTGCTAAAAAGTTATCTGAAAAACAAATTTTTGTATCTCTTAAGCTCAAGGGCCATAACCAAAAGATTTCAGCTCAACATCTTGAGGCATTGTGAAAAAGAGTCCATATAAGTATATGTGGGAGAGACAGACGGACGGAGACGAAACCTATAGTCCCCTCCTGTTGGACATGTAGGGGACTAATTAATACATCAATGTGAATCAATGACATAAAATACAGGCATCAAAAGAAGCAGTGTTTGGTAACCCACATACAGGTTACCATAAATTACATATCTGCTGACCTATTAGATTACGACACATTTATGAAGTTTACAATCCTCATTATCATTCCTTCACAAACATGCTGATACTTTGTTATTCATTCGGATTGTGTGTGTGTGTGTGCACGCGTGCCTGTGTGTGTATAGTACACATTTGATCAAAATTTAGATGTTTGTTAAGAAATGTGGTAACCGTACTGACTGTGAGTGACTTATTTTGATGCCTGCTAGATGCATAGGGTAGAAAGTGTATGTGTCTGGTGCAATGTGTGAGCTTCAGAGGTGTTCCTAACACCCAAATAAAACAATTCCACATTGCTGACTTCAAAAATATCACCTGCTTGCAATTTAATAATAATTAAGCTATCTGCCTCCATCAGCATTGCATGTTCCTATAACAGAGACGATTCTTCCAGTCATCCTACATAAGATGATTACAAAAAGTGTACCGCTCACCATGGTACTCGGTGAAGTGACTGACTAATGTTTATAAGATCAGGGTTCGAAATTTACCACAGCATAGATGGAAAATACTGTGCTTGCCTTCCTTAAATGAAAATGGGACATTGTCAAGGGCAAGACAACTACAGTGGTACCCTACTTGGCTTGCCATCGAGCTCTTCCTATATATTCCATGTTGTATGTATACTTAATTGCAAAAATATTTAAAATTTGAGAAAGAATGGACTCTTTGGCTAAACAATTTGCCATAGTACCCGTCCAGCTTGCCTTGGAGCCCACAAACATTAAAATATAACCCCTGTTAGATGACCAACCAAGGAAGCAACTTTGAGTAACCGTGAACCTATTAACGGGAAATAGTTTCTGCACACACGCATTCTAATGTACGATCGATCGATTTGATGAAATAATGTTTTACCGTGTCCACATTATTGTGGTGAAGAGATTAAATGCTATTGTTTTTCAAGAGTGACACTTATCACGTGATGTCACCAAAACTCTCTTGCAATGAATCTGTGAAGCAGATGAGACTCGACAATGACAGCGGTGTAAAACTGTTGTTTATTCAGGTTTGTTTAACATTAAACGCCATTTTCCTATATAAAAATATTTTGAATGTCTACTTGTCTTTTCCTCATTTGTGCACTGTTTTTGGAAGTTTTTCTAATTCAACAAAAGTATTATGATGTCAGGGTTCAATCGTATGCAGATTCCTTAAAAACAAGTCAAATATAAATAGACCGGTTTGTGGGTTAGCCCGTTCGCGGTTTTTCATGATAAAAACATACAAGTCCATTAAACAGCCCAACCCATTTAAACAGTGATTAATAGCTAACCTGTGTGTATACTTAGTATCTGGCCTTCTTAGGGGGTCCTTCACAACCTCCATTCTTTGGTGGCTCAGCCTCTAGAACCTTAATCCTTTGACCCATCAAATTCTGGCCATGCAACATCTGTATTGCCTTCATAGCCGATTCCTTTGTCGCATACTTTGCATAACCGTAATTTCTCCCTGAAAAAAAATAAATCAATTTCTCCAACATTCACTGAATTCAGAGAGAATAGCAAACTGACTTTCTCTTGCACAAAACATGACATTACGTTACACTGAAATAGGCAACTGAGACGCTAGCTTTAATCTTGTAAAACACTGTTATGATTACTAATAAATAAATAACAATCTACTGAAAAGTACCTTATCACAATTTGAATTTAATTTCTATTTAGAATGCTTAACATTAACATGCAGATAAGGACACATTTCAGCTGTGTAGAAAGCTTTCATAAAGGTAACTGTCAAGTTAAGTCAAATATTGCATTTCTTAAACCTAAAGAAGAAAAGACAATCGGACATCCCAGCAGTTAATGAAATGGCTCTGATCACCCACTGCATAAAGGGTGATCGTTTCCAATTCTGTGATCACCTCTTCCTTTTCTGCTGGAATAATTGATGGAATGACAGAAGATGGGAAGTTTGGTGCACTGTAACTGGATAGGTCAGATGCCAATTTAGCAGTATTTAATGTTTCTGTGAATCCCCGAGTTTGGGTCAAAAGTGCAGATTATGAGATGGAATCCCAAGAGCTATTTTTATGATTCTGGATAAAATCCCCAAATTCAGTACATGCTATGTATTCATGAATGGAGAAAATTAAATTTTGTTTCAGTCTTCCATGCATTAGCTTGACATCTCATCAAGTGTAACAGTCAATAGCTGTGTGAAGGGTTCTGCATTGCAAGGTTAGATACTGACGACGACTATGTTTGTGACAAAGATCAACATCTCTGACACAATGGAATAGTAGAGTAATTGTAACAGAAACTGTATCGTTTAATGATTAACTTCATAATACAAAAATTCTGAAAGTAGTGTTAAAGCAATACATGTCCATACCAGGAACAACAAATTTCAGTACCATCTCTGTTCAAGAGCCATAACTCTGTCAAATATGGGTAAATTGCTATGGATGTCAAACTTTATCTGTAACTGTAGATAATAAAACTATACTAGTACACAAAATTTCAGCTCAATATCCTGAGGCATTACCCCCCAAAAAAGGCTAACAAACTACAAGTGGGACAAAGAGACAGACAGACAGACAGACAGACAGAAAACCTATAGATACCTCTGGTTGGACCACTAGGGGACTAAACATAGGTTACTTTGATGTACATGATCTCAATCTACTTCACTAGTCTATATACTTTGTGTCCTAAATAACCAATTTCAAGTATTACTTACACTTTTGCCCAAGTACAACTAAATGTTTTGCAAAAGACCCATGTTAAATATGAATCGCACCCCCCCCCCCCCCCTCCAACGAATGATGGCTTCCATTCCAGACTGTGATGTCATTTGAGTTCTAATCGAGGTGGGTAACAATCTGCCAGGGTAGGCTTGCTAGGGCCACGCTTATAGAAGTAACCATGTACACAGAATTAAAACAGTAAACAGAATTGCTATGGTTCTGACCAAATGACAGAAAAATCCAGTCTTAATAATAAACCAACAGTACAGCAACTTGGACTGATGTTATCGCTGATATTATGGTAGAAGAACTTTAAACATTTCAAAATGTTTTAAAACAATTTTCAAAGAAGTCAAGGGGAGGGTTATATTTCATCTTGGAAAAGAAGAGTCAGTGTTGTAGTTGAAGAAGATGGAGGGCAACTGACAATCTGTTTAATATGTTCGATAGATTTTGACTAGCTCTTTTATAGTAGAAATGGTTTTTTACATTTATATTTTGTATTATCGCTGATAACCAATGGGTATTGCCAAATATTCTCATTTCAGAATTGTGAAGTGTTATCAAACCCTTAAAAAGACTGAACAAAAATAATATTGCCATGTGAATGCAAAGATATTCACAACAAAAATACACTTGGGAAAAAAAGAAGAAAAAGAGAAGAAAAAAAAAGAGAAGAAAAACAGTAGCCTAAGATCAGGATGGCTGGATAAAAACTGGCAAGCAAAAATCATGTCCAGATCAAAAGATTTAACGAGAGAAAAAGAATTGATCATTTGAATGAAAACTGGTAGCCGTAAATAAGGTGATTATTGTTTGAACAGGCAATCATGCACTTAAGTGAGAGGTCTGATTAATGTATGAACTTAAAAATATATTTATCAGTAAGTAAATGGGAGTTTCTTGATGTTTTATGTAAGCAATATACATGCCAATAAAGAATATCATTAAGCCCTATTTCTTATTTTGTTTGGGATCTGACACATCAAGTACCTGACAACAAGTACACGTCAATAAGATTTCCAAAGCGACAGAAAGCATCTCTGAGGACTTTTTCTGGGACAGATGATGGCTGACACACAATGAAGAGTCGCTCAGAGGCCTCAGTGTCTTCAGGCTTCAGGGGATGTGGCAATGGCAGAGGAATGTTGCAGTACGGAACTCTCTCCATCCCGCGTTCAGCATTCATCACACTACTCGGGTTAATACCCGCTTTCTCTAGCAACATGGCAGCCTGCAAACAAGACAAACATTAGTAAAACTAAAGAAGTCACAGAGGCAATGTAATCGGAGTGGTAGGTAAGATAGCAATATGTTTCAAATACTATCTCAATGCTACAATTTTGATGACATATTAACTAAAAATCAATAAAATGACTTTTTATGCATGTTTGTGAGACGTTCTATCAAATGATTATGGACTGGTGTAAAGACTAGCTGATAAAACTGAAAGATTGAATCTAAGCAAATCCTACCTTCTGTCTAACATCTGGTTGCCGCATATCTCTTTGCCTGAAACAGACAGAAATTATCTAATTAAAATAAATTATGGTATTTAGAACCAAATAAACTAGAATGGCAAAACCCTGATGGCTCACATTGTATGTACTGGATAGTAAAAAAAAAACCCCAATCAATCCATATATTCGAGTTTTTACAAGGAAAGGCAAATGATCACTCCCGTTTACCTCCAAACTTGCCTCGAGTTTTAAGAGAGTGGCAAATTGATCGCCTTGCAATAAAATATATATTACATTTATGGGGATTGATCTTCAGCTCAACTTCATTTTGCTCAGTTAAAGCTGTCATCTTTAGAATTATTTTAATATTTAAGCATTAAAACAGATCATTCAGTTCTGTTTAGTTCTTATGAAGCATTATAATTGGAGAAAATGTGAACCATTTTCTCTTTTAAGAATACTTAACCTAACCTCAAACAATGGCATATTCCCCTAGGGATGGTCTGGTCCCAACATCCAAACATCCAACGGTATGGCTAAAATCTTCCAATGAGTCCTCTGTATTCTGTTCCGGTCACATGACTAAAGCTTCCTTCTTTCCCTAGAGCCCATTGAATGGAGGAATGGAAGCGGGAAGGCTGGGTGGGTATAACCCTTTTCTACTTAACCTAACCTCAAACAATGGCAGCATTCAACAGGAGACGGGTTCCATGATCCGTCTTCTCCCCATAACTGGAATGGTTCTGACAAAGTGGAAGATTAAGCCATGGGTAGCCCCACTCCACTAAGGATGCCCGGAACGGACCATACAAATGATATTAGTAACAACAAATGTTACGGTTACATCCGTCAGAAACAGTGGATGAAGGAGCCCCAAGTTATTCAACAAGGATCTGTTAGTCCATTTCTTTTTTTGGAACAGTTATGACAAGGATGCCCGGAATGGACTATGCAAATAATGTTAACAACAACAAATGTAATGCTTGCATCCATGAGAACAGTGGACAAACAAGTCCCAGGTTATTCAACAAGGTGGCAACATTTCGCCTAAGTGCATATGCAAAAAAGCTAATGTCAACCTGACAAAGACCTGACAATAAACAAGTGTGAAATGTAGTATAGTGTAGAGAACAATTGTCAATGGCCTCCCCTGTCGGTTCTGTGGACATCTCTTTGTGCAGACCAGATACCCGACAGAATCTTCAAAGTGGTCAAGGACGGCCCATATTCACCAGAGTGTGCACTGCAACCACTGAACCATGGAGGTGAAACCCATCAACATCATTGGTAGACATATTCAAAGATGGAATCAGTGGCTCTTAGTATATTACTAATTGGTGTGTTACAGCATAGAGACATTCTCGTCCATATAGTATGTATGCAAAAAACTAAATATTTTGTACCTTCCCCCTCATACGCCTATGCATAAAAGTACAATGTATTGCAGAATATCACTGCAGAATCACAAGCAATTTAAGTTTAACTGATATGTCAAAAACATTGGCGTTTTTTCCCTGGGTGTTCTTATTAAAAATATTTTTTGTTTAATTATTAATTTTTTTAATTATTATTATTAATAAAATTTGGCAAAACTACTAAAGTTATATGTAGTTTTGTTTTCATTTTTCGTGTCCCTAAGTGTACATGCATTTCTACTCAATTTGACACTATAATGGATTTTTGTATACGTATGCATCTGTCCTATCCCCACTCCTACGATATATACGCATTGCATGGACTGGACCCCCCCCCCCCCCCCCCCCCCCCCCCCCCAAATCTCAATGCCATACATACTATATGGACGGCCCCAAAATGCTCAACCTGTGAGGGTTAGATACTGATGGAGGAGGCAACCATCATCTTAGTAGGAACACAGAATCGTTGATCTCATCCTTGTTGATACTCTATTCTTCGTTATATCTCTTAATGGCTCTGGTTGCATGAGAGAAACAATCTGTTCCTGAAAGACTGTTCTCTCAATATAACACTTAATGGATTGAACTGGACACAGGACAAGTCCTCGACATCATGTTGGGCCACGATGAATGAGACAGCTTGCACTGAAGAGGTCCAAGGCGACTGGTCTGGAAGCTGTTGTTTAGTGACAAAGTTGCATGTAGTTCAGAAACTGCTGCTGCAATCACAAAGCCCGAGAGAAACACCATTTTCCAAGATTCAGGTCCAATTTTGGACAAAACTGTTGAATCTAATCTTCGTGTTTGAAACTTTTAATGATTTAATGGAGGAATGATGGTCCTGTGTGCATCTGTATGCAAGATGCGGTCCGGACAAGAAAAAGTTAACAGACGAACAGACAGACAATGCCATACCATAATACGACCCACAGATGGGCGTATAAAAAGGTTACTACTGACTGCGAATTCAACTACCACTATTCCCCCATAACAACAACAACAATCACACTTCTTCTTTAGGACATAATATTATAACATCTTTATTGTATGACAATGTTCTCCCCCGTAATTTAAAACTGTTTCAACAAGGTCCCTTCTATCAGCTATCAAATCTTTACCTTACTTTGTGTCACATTTATGGCATAGCTGTGTGTAGCTTAATTTTTATCAATAGGTAAAAATAAATATCTAACACGAAATGCACTGAAATATATAAAAGGAAATTATAACAGCAATTCAGCCAATTTAAAAAGTACAAGCACTGGTTATTTCAAATGACTTTCAAACATACCTCTCATAGCCCATGTTAGCTGCCATTTGTAGATTAGATGGCTGGGTGCTATCAGCATACTGCACAATAAGTCGACTTCCAATTGGATATTCAAAACCATCCAGCTTGTCCCTTGCATAGGCAGCACATTGTGGGGTGGTGTACCTAGCATAAGCAATGCCTACAAGAAAGAAATAATAATTCCATGAAGGTATATTCATGTATTAATTCTTATATGTAATTATTACGGATTTTATTCCAAACGTGATCTACCATAATGAAGATAATCTCAAAACATTGTTTTAAACATCATCCTAAATGCCTCACAAGTTGACCACCGTGTGCGTGCAGCCAGAGTGACCACCGTGTGCGTGCAGCCAGAGTGACCACCGTGTGCATGCAGCCAGAGTTCCACATCATCCTAAATGCCTCACAAGTTGACCACCGTGTGCATGCAGCCAGAGTTCCACATCATCCTAAATGCCTCACAAGTTGACCACCGTGTGCGTGCAGCCAAAGTGACCACCGTGTGCGTGCAGCCAGAGTGACCACTGTGTGCGTGCAGCCAGAGTTCCACATCATCCTAAATGCCTCACAAGTTGACCACTGTGTGTGTGCAGTCAGAGTGACCACTGTGTGCGTGCAGCCAGAGTGACCACTGTGTGCGTGCAGCCAGAGTGACCACTGTGTGCGTGCAGCCAGAGTTCCATATCATCCTAAATGCCTCACAAGTTGACCACCGTGTGCGTGCAGCCAGAGTTCCAAGAGTAAAAGTAATCTGCCCCCGATAGTTCTGGTTTGTCAATATGCTACACAGTACAATGCATCAAATCACGTTCCAGTAAACAAGACGTAGGCCTATTCCTACACACTTTACCTCTACTACCATTTTTTTCCTTATTTGTTTTATTCGTCTACTCTTGAATTGTCTTTAACTAAATAATTTTTTTTAAAAAGTTCAAAGTTGCACACTTGCCATTTTTGGGTCTTGTAGACTACAGTTATGAACTGAGATCATTCAGCTGACGTTGCCGGTTTCCGCAACGAGGTCATTTGTGTACGAAACCACTGCTTAATTCAACTCCCATTTTTTTTAATAACTATATGAATGCTATTTAAACGAGTTCTACGGTACTCTATCAGATGTGATCCATTACATGTGAAAAAGTAAACTATTTCTAATTAACTGTAAATTAAATAGGCAAAGGAGTTCTGGTTGACTGGTACGTCTTTGAACATATCTAATAATCTAGTCATACATTAAAAGTTTGCGTGGAAGCTACCCTGCATGACACATTTTTTTAATTATTGTATTATTAAATGGGACTTTCTGTCAGCTACATAAAGTATGAACATTACTGATTTTGTAAATTGTGGCAATCAATATTGAAAATGATTTTACTTGGGCGATTTGTTACGTGTAAAGTACTTAGTTTTTCACACTTGTCACATTCAAATGAAGGTTTGAGTCAGTGATCTGCAATGCATAGTTTTTCCACTAGTCAATTCCAAAAGTGACAAGTTTTTTTTAAATCACTCATCGGCCATATATAAATGTTGAGGCAGGCCTAGTGCAAATTCATACAGTGGAGTTGCTTTTGGTGGAATGTATGGAATTTATTTGTCTACAAGCGAATTATAACCCAGTAACACACGGGTGCACATTTTGTAAAAAAATTTCAGACATTTATAAACCAATAATTTGAACTAGGAAGTAAATGACGTTGAGGCCTACTCAATTTCGTGTCAAATGTATGCAACACTGACCGGTAACCCCTCCCAGAATTCACTGCGCTAAACCGAAAATAATCGTAACTCGAAGTGGTCTATTCCTGAAAATTACCATGACTTTCTGCCATTGTTTTCAAGCTAACATATTCACTAAAAAACACTTTTTGCAACTCAAAATTCAAAGGTATTCTTCATGCAAAACCCAACATCTGAAGCGACCAATATCATGATGAGTCTTGATCTATTATTTCTGGTCAGTGCTGTGTGCGAGATATCTCTTACAGTAATCAGAATATTTATATATGACACACACATTTTTAAGTGTCTACATGAAACCAACATAGGTGAACTAATCCAACCTGTAGTTTCATTAAGATCGCAGTACTCCATTCCGGGAACAAGGTTGAAAAGATTTGACAAATACTTCTGTGAGAGACCGATAGCTGCTACGATCTGCAGCCGCAGTGAGTTGTTGTGTGGGTAGTCTTCTATCATGTCAAGTGGCCCAAGAGAACCTACAGGTCCACCGGAGGGCACCGTCCTAGGCACTGAAAATAATCAACAAATCTGTATCCAAAACACTGACAATGGTGTAATATAAAATAGATTCAACAGTTTTCTAAGATATCCCATCTTCTACCACAAAGGCAATAAAACCCCACTAACCCATGTGATGTCGGATGAAACAAGACCAGCCACAATAACACACTTCTTGGCAAAGTAAAGCCGGACTAAGTAACATACTTACTGACTTGATGAGGAAGCCCAAAGAAGTCTTGGACAGGACTGGGATTTAGAAATCCACTTGCAGAGAAATCATCATCAAATCCTCTCTTATAACCTGGAAAAACACAAATTAACAAACTAAGTTAAGTGGAAATAAAAACTTTTACATTTATACTGCCAAAGATACAAAACTACCTGAAATCTAAAAAACCCCACACCATCAAATAATCATATTGGCATATATATTTCATTGTGGAATACAACAGATGGCTCTTAATGAACCATCTGGGAGCATTAGTTTCATCACCTATGGCAATAAAACCACAGAAAATGGCTAAGATGTAATGTGTCATAGGGTCCTTCTCACAATTCTCCATAAATAATACTGTGCAGGTATGGAAGGAAAAAACAGAAAGCAAGAAAAAAGAAGAAGAAAGACTCAAAATCTCTGTGGATGAGTTTGTGCAGCACAAATTACCTCTGTCATCTCTTTCAAACCATCCGCGTCCAAAATCCTCCTCCCTCCTATCTTTGCCTCTCTGAGGTTCTGCAAACTTTGGCTTGTAAGCTGTACAAGAAAAAAGATACACCACATTATGTTCAAGTACTACCGTATAACCGGAAATTTTCGTGGTCTCAATTTTTCGTGGTTTGGGGGATAAAAACATTTCGAGGTCTTTTATTTTCGAGGTTTGGTAAACCTTTAAAACTGATCATTTTTATTTTCGTTGTTTCAACAAATCCTGTTGGTAAATATCATTCATTTTTCATTAAAAGTTTCATGTCGTCAGCATCCAGTCGACAATTACACCAGACGATCAAAGCTCACAGTTAAACAATAGAGCACTCAATCTCGATTGGCTATTACAGTATGCTATTAGAGAAACAACTGATCACAGTCATTGATTCTGTTTGATGTTTAATCTGAGCTTGACATGTTTCCTTCTTAATCCTATGGTAAGCTGGCTAATTATACCAGCATTGCACGAATACTGTTATGCACGCAAATCATGAGTCTCTTGAGCTGGTTAAACAAATCTGTTGGTAGCGAGTTTTTTGCCATCCCTGTCACAAGGACCAGAACTTGAAATCCCGTTGTCATGTATCGATGCTGCAAACAAAGCCATATTGACACCTAAATCGACAAAACGGAAATGTGAATATAACATTTTTGACGACGAACAAACTGCCAAGATAGGAAAATATGCACTTGAACATGACGTGGCAAGATGCAGTCAAAAATTTTCAGTAGATCTTGATAACCCAGTCAGTGAATCGACAGTTCGAAGTATTAGGGACAGACATAAAAGACGCATGCTTAAAGTCAGGCGAAATATCCAATCTACTGCAAAAGATAACTAGCAGAGAAAACTTTGCCAAAAGAAAACCGAGGACGACCCCTGCTATTGGGTGATATGGACAAAACAATTCAAACTTATTTGAAAGCCATCTGTGGGGCTGGGGGAGTGATCAATACATCAATAGTGATAGCTGGTTCTAAGGGACTTATTGAAGCCAGCAACCCAGGGATCATGATAGAAAATGGTGGCTTGGTATCTTTAACGAAGAGCTGGGCAGCTTCCCTGCTGAATCAGATGGGATTTTCAAAGCAGAAAGCAACAACGAGCGCTAGGTTGTTACCAGAGAACTTCGAAACAATCAAAAGAGTTTCTTGGTAGAATTTTGACAAACGCAGTTCAACACGAAATTCCAGATGTACTGATTATAAACTTTGATCAGACTGGGTTAAAGTTTGTGCCGTGTGGCGAGTGAACCATGAATCAGAAGGGATCGCGGCGAGTGGAAATGGAGCGACAAACGTATGATCACAGCTGTCGTCGCCTCAACACTGAGTGGGGACATGTTACCGGTGCAGCTGATTTACGACGGGAAGACAGATCGTTGTCATCCACAGGGTGTGAAATTTCCCGGTGACTGGGATATCACACATTCTGATAATCACTGCTCAACTAACAAAACCATGGATGAATACGCCGACATCATCATCATACCTTATGTCCATCGTGTCAAGAAAGAACAGAAACTACCCAAGCGGCAAAAATCGTTGGTCATACTCGATATGTTCAAGTGTCATCAAGACTGAGTCTTTCAAGACAAGATGAAGAAAGCTCATATCAACATCGTCTTTGTTCCGCCTAATTGCACCGACGCTCTACAGCCACAAGATGTGTGTGTAAATAAACCCCTGAAAGACGCTCTGAAGGCCGAATTCACTGCCTGGTATTCCAAGCAGGTTTCCCTGGCTATGAAAGAAGGCCAAGTTGTTACAAGCATAAAGATCGACATGCGTACCTCAGCCATAAAATCAGTGCATGCAAGGTGGATTATGAAGGTCATAGGAAATTTGAAAACACGGCAGGAAATGTTGAAAGCCGCATTCACCAATCCCGGAATCACTGATGCAGTGCATGAGGCTCGACGTGATAATTAGCCTAACTGTTCTGTGTGCATATTCAAGTAGTGCTGCATTCAAACAATGATTTTGTTAATACTAGTATTTTATTCTAGTAGTTCTGCGTGGAAACGAAATTCTTTATAATAGTGTTTTATTCAGGGACATTCAAACAAACCATTTTGACGTTTTTATTTCAGTAGTGCTGTTTTCTGTTTAGGTTGTTGATTATTTGTGTACCGTGTTTTTTTCTTGTTCATCAATAAATACTTAGTTATGTTCTTTGAGAGTTAATAAATATTGTGGCGTGTTCACTTCAAAAATAATAACTTGTCGTCTTGCATATATTATTACAATTATTTTGCAGATTTCATGTAGTCTATGCATGCGCGGGAAATAAAAGTTCCGGTAAAGAGTATACCGTATTCGTTAGAGAGGTAACGATGATTATTTTTGATAGAATTCAATGGGTTTTTTTTCAAATATGTTCGAGGTTATATATTTTCGAGGTTGACCATTTACCCTTGAAATCCACGAAAATAAAACCCCACGAAAATTTCCGCTTATACAGTATTATTCAGTTCACACCTCGAAATTAATTGCTAAATGCACAACATGACATGGATTTCAGGCACAAACACTTTTGGTACTGGAAGTTAACAAAAAGTTTAAGACATGCTCAGCATAAGAAAACTTCATACAACTTGTGAAAACTGAAAAATACAGCACACACTTAAGAATCATCAAATTCACAATCAGTAAGTTAATAAGACTGTTTAATATGATGCATTCAGATTTTCCTTCATGTTTAATTTAATACTTACACCTATCACATTCTTCAAAAGCCTTTGCAGCATTAACACGTCTGAAATATTTGACATATGCAAAGCCTTTATTTTCCCCAGAATGCTTGTCCTTCAAAACATTCACATAATCAATTTCTCCAAATCTCTGAAAAAAAAATCCAGATAAAGTAGAAACAAAATGCATGTACACAACATACTTTAACATTGCAGAAAAGAAAACATTCACAAAATATGCTTCTCCTTTTAATTAGTTCAGGATTCTATTTCTTGGAAATTAAATATTAAATCTGAATTTCTGTGTAAAGAAATTTACAAAGTCCAATGTTAAAATATTCAGTCACTGTTCAAAGATAAGATCTTTGATCATTTATGTTGCTTTTAATAGATCAAATCTGACTGATGTTTAAAATGCACAATGCTTGGCTATTATATTATTTTATTATCTTTATGGCATGTGCTATAACAATATTGTTCACAACATGCATGTGTTACAGTGTACATGTATGTACATGTAGGTATAACTATGGCATTATATCATAATATCATTATTTATCCTATAACTTACCCATGATATCCATGTCATAAACCAATGTGATAATTTACTTTATTAACCCGGTTAATAATGGTATGCAAATTTACAAGGTAATGTGTTTCTGTGGATGGGTCATTTGCTTACAAGCCAACAAGACCTGTGTACCTGAGCGTAACATTTTCAAAGATTTGTTTAAAATGCGTGATGTCAAACTAATCTGTGCTAATCGTGATGACGTCATATTATCGATGGCGGCAACTTTAGTACTGTGATTTACTAAAAAATTAATTAGAATGTTATTTTAGAAGTGTTATAGGATAAATAGAATTCGCTACTCGTGTTTTTTAATATGTAAAATATCAACCTCGTCTAGTTAATTGGTATTTGTCTCGGCAGAGCCTTGACAAATACTGATTAACATAGACTCGGTTGATATTTTCCATATTAAAAAATACTAGTGATGAATCCTCTATGTATGTACATGTAGGTATAACTATGGCGTTATACCATAATATCATTATGTATGTACATGTAGGTATAACCATGGCGTTATACCATAATATCATTATGTATGTACATGTAGGTATAACCATGGCGTTATACCATAATATCATTATGTATGTACATGTAGGTATAACCATGGCGTTATACCATAATATCATTATGTATGTACATGTAGGTATAACCATGGCGTTATACCATAATATCATTATGTATGTACATGTAGGTATAACCATGGCGTTATACCATAATATCATTATGTATGTACATGTAGGTATAACTATGGCATTATACCATTATGGCAGATACAAATACCTCAAATTCTGCTCTGACATCTTCCTGAGTAAAATGTCTGGGAATAATGACAAACAGTCGAAGAGTTTTCTCTTCTTCTTTTGGATCTCTCATGGAGCCTTCTCTCCTGCTGTTAGCAATCATTATCTACAAAATAACACAAAGGTCACCTCAAGCAGGGCTAGCTCTGCCACTCACCAATGGTCAATTTGAAAAACAATTGGAAAATTTAAATTTAATTTAGCAAAAACAAATTGCGTAATAATTGATATTTTATTGGAATAGGTTTTACATATTTGAGATAATTTGGCAAAATGTTTTGAGAACTCAAAACTAACCTGTTGTCAAGCATACTCAAATTATAAACAGTGGTTGAAACTCTGCCTTAGAGATACGTGTATTCTTGTATACACTGAATCAGCTTTTACAATTGAGAATTGAGAGTAATTAAATAGCTTGCTTTAGACAACACTTGACATAAACGTAACAGGTGTCACTCATGGTCATATCCAGAGATGTTCATCTCAATATGTGTTAAATATAATAATGAAATACTTTTATACAAATTTAATTGAAAAACAAATTAAATTATGCTTTTAATATGTATTGAGATGAGCATTGATACATGGATACATGGATTGGCAACCCCAGTCCAAAGGTTAATTTCAAATGGAAGCAGCATGTGCCCAGACGAGAGCCTCTACCTTTCTCACTACCCTTGTAAGTTGTTAGTGAAACGATCCTTTCTCACTCCCCTAGTAAGTTGTCTGTTAAAGAAACGATCCTTTCTCACACCCCCAGTAAGTTGTCTGATAGTGAAACAATCCTTTCTCACTCCCCTAGTAAGTTGTCTGATAAAGATATGATCCTTTCTCACACCCCTAGTAAGTTGTCTGATAGTAAAACGATCCTTTCTCACTCCCCTAGTAAGTTGTCTAATAGTGAAACGATCCAGCGGTATTTGCTGCTCCTACTGCTTCTAAAGCTGCCAGAACATTATCGAGATGGAAGGCCTTTCAAGGGATAAATCAAATTAATATTTTATTTTTATCAAAGGGTAAATCAGCATTCTTTATTATTTCAGAGCATGCATAATTAATTTCTCTGTGAATATATGAATGTAATTCAATTGCTGAAGTAATTGATACTACATATTATTTTTACCTTTAGTGGCTTTGCTTGTCCTTCAATAAAACGTCCATTCATTTCCTCCATTGCTTGGGCAGCTTCAGAAGTCTTAGAGAATTTGATGTAGCAAACACCTAAGGAAAACAACACATTTTTCAGATATTTTTTTTAATGAATACATATTTATAATTTATTAATTTAATAAACTAATCCATAGGCTACAAAATTTCTAAATGCTATCATACCAGTTGGTATGCATGCTTGAAATATTTTCTTTTGGCACTGTTATCTACAATGCATTAAAGGGCATGAAATTTGAATTTTTCAGATGACGACATGTTTGCGTGGTTTTAGTGTTTACACAAACAATTTTCTTTAGTAGTTCAGATAGAAATGTAAAGGTTAATTGGGAACAATATTCAAAAGAGAATCTAAGATGAGCGATTTTCATAGCTTTTCTCCTGTCATAAATATGAAAATATACTTTGTGTGTGCTACCAGGCGAAAATAAAAATCAGGTTTGTTTGTCTTAACTTGACCTAACCACAAAAATCGACCTGTGTCAAAATGCTATTCATAGTAACGACAACACGATTTTTCTGCGATGGTGGCACGAGATCTCACGCACCGCGGTGCATGTTCGTAATACATGGCACATACTCTTGTGGCAAGCAAAATGGGTTTTAAACTAAATCAATCTAATGGTAGCAGCACAGGTACCTTTGCGTGAGCCAGAAGAGGCTATGTATTGGCATGCTTTGACTGGCACAAGGTTAATATATTAGCAATCATTTTGTCTGACACTAGGTACATCACATTTTCTATTATTATCAGGGGTGCAGAAAGTACTCGCCCGCTGGCCAATGCGAGTAAAAATTCTGAGGAACGAGCTAAAAAATGCAAGTACCAGTCCGACAGGCGATCTGTCTTTTTCATTTTGTTTGCCACTTGCCAGGTGTTTTTAATGTTTTGTCAGTATATTCATATATATCATTTGAAGTGAAGACACTGATATTAAAATATTATTAACAGTGATAGAAATAAGAAAAAAAATATCACGGACAAGTACCGGGGTATACCACAAAATCTACTTGTCCGCCAACATTTCCACTTGTCTATCTAAGTAGGACAGGAAGTGGATGCAGAAGGAAAAGTTAAAACCCTGGGCTTTTCTTTTAAAAACCAATTCGCTTGTTACTCTTCACTTCAGATTGTATGTAATTTCGTGACTTGGGTGACTACAACAAATTTTTTACAGTCGAGATAATTTCAGCGTAAATAGAAAGTCATAAAACAATTAGTGTTTTTGTTTTGGATTCAATGAAAACCAGTAAAATTGTTCTCGAGCACATTCCCTTCAGAACACGTCACTAAACTTTTGTTTTTGACGGGTGCGAAAGCTATCACGCCTGTGAACCCCCATCAGCTCAATCTGACGGCCCCTAAATTAAACAAATCACGCTTGTATTTTTTTAAATTTTTTTTTTAATTCTGCCATTTTAATTGTTTATTGAATCCAATCCACAACGTCACCAACCTTTCCATTCTGTTCACAATGAACTTCCTAGAATACTTTTTATAAATTGAAACACGATTGGTTGGTTATCTTTACACTGAGCCAATCAGCTAGAAGTTCACTTATTATTAAGATCTCGTTGGTTTTGTTGTGTTTAATTTCGTACAATGCAGGTAACAACACAAAATATATTTTACACTGTCGTTGTTTTGATCACATATAGAAAACATAATACGGTAGGTGCGTTGTCCAATAATTCTATGATGTGTATAATGTTTATACATGTTAATATCACATTAAACGCGTACACGAACAAAAAACTAAATTTAGTAAAGCAGGTTTTGTTTTCGTTAATAGCATAGCGACGTACTCCAGATATTTCTACTTTCTGTTTCACAATACTGCCACGTGATTTAAAGCCAAGGACATTGACCGTGGTAGAGTCAGATTTCTAGTACATGTAATTGTTTGACGGACACCTGAAAGAAACCTACACCGATTTAATTTCAACTCAGTAATTCAAATTTACCGAGTGTAAAGCATGTATATTTTAAAATTAAATTTACATTAGGTGTTTTTTTTTTTTTTTTTTTTATTATGGGTTGCTATGATTCGAGTAAGTAGTATAATAAATGACATGTTAACTACAGTACACCGATAATCAAAGTTAATCCTGTTTGTAAAAAATATATATTTATAAAAATTGTAGTAAGATATATTTGGGTAGAAAACAATAGATGTTGACATTTTCTGTTATGACATTATTATTATTTTTTAAAATAGAGAATTTGCAGGTACATAATATTATGATATCATGATAAATGTGATAACCCTGTGCCATGTGGTTGTTATACTTTTACATTCAGTTCACAGGTTTGTGTCCATGGAGAAATCATATAACTCTGCGATGAAAACTAAAATTATTGTACTTGTTTAAATAAAACAGAATAAGCACAAACAAATCAAGTTTCAATGGCGAACACCCAGAAATTATCTCCCCCTTAGAGGTCGCGTCGTCACTATACACCCTAGAGTCTCGCTTTAAACAGCTGTTCGGTAGTGTGATTTGAAGCCACTGGTCGTATAAAATTACTTGTCCACCTCTGTACGAACAGGAAAAGTGGTCATATTTCTTTCAGACGATGATGCATTGCACAAAGAATGTCTGGACTGCATAACGGATCTAGTATATGACAAAATACAACAACAACAAAAAACAAAACAAACAGTGAATCGCTGAAAAACGAGGCATTTGTATGTCACTGCCTATCCATTCTCGGTGTGTGGATTTAAAACAAAATTAATTATTTATATATTATTTGAATAAAATCTAGTTGAAGTATTATATTTTCTTCCTTTTATGTATGCTATGTGGACATTTGTTTATTTGTGTGTTTTGTTCACTGCTTTTTGGTGGGGGGGGGGGGGGTAGGTGAGTTCGTCCTACCCCCCATGACATTGATCATGTTTGTTGTCGATTATTCGATTATTTAATTAATTAATTAAATCTGTTTTTAATCAATAATTTCACAGACTAAAAGAAAAAATGTTTTAGAAACAACACTTTTTATTATTTATGTACAGGGCCAGCGGAGTGTATTTGATAGTGGGGATGGGGTGGGAGTACTTATAGTGTGCTGTTTGTTAAAAGGTTGTGTGAGAGAGAGAGAGAGAGAGAGAGAGAGAGAGAGAGAGAGAGAGAGAGAGAGAGAGAGAGAGAGAGAGAGAGAGAGAGAGAGAGAGAGAGAGACAGAGAGTGTGTGTGTGTGTGTATACATGTATTTGAGGGCCCGAACCTGTTGGTGGGGGTTCGAAGGCATGCTCACCCAGAATAAGTTTAAATATCAGATGTTAACATAAGGCCCATGACATCTCCAGACTTTTGAGAACAATAACAGGAAAAAAGAGGAGACCATGGCCCTATCGGCCCTCACCTCTTCTACAGCCCCTAATACACAATTTGAAGAAGAAGAAAATAATAGTTTGAGACATGCAAATAGCATACATACAATATAAACAGAATAGTGAGATGTGGAGTGCCCATTGAGGTGTAAAAACAATTGTTTCTTGAAACCGACCCTACCTAAAAAAAAAAAAGGCTTACCCTGATTATTTTCCCCCCATTTTTTTGTAAGTTAAAAAGAGTACAGATGTCGTTTTTTGGGTGTTTTTTTTTAAAGTTTAGACTGGCCCTACCTAATATTTTTTAGTCATGTTCCGAGATTTTTTTTTAGGTACAAGGCAGAATAAAATTTTCTTTTCTTCATTTGTTAAACTGTACATTTGATTATTCCTTTGTTAATCTATCTATAGGGGGCCTATTAGTTGGGTATTTCTTTTGTAAGTTGTAATATGTATGTAGGATGCATTTTCTTTTTATACTAAGCATATCTGAAATTACTGACAAAAACACTACCAAAGGATGCTGTGATGGTGGTGTAAACAAATAACTCCAATGAAAGTGAAAATGCTGAAATTAAAGTAATTGGTAGGAGTAGCCTGTGTGGTGGCCATGGGTTTACCTTCTTAGTGAGTCAGTACCTATGCCAAGTGTCAAAACCATGGGTCAAAATTATGAAGGCTGTTTTTCTGAAACACAGATGTTTAACACCAAATTTAAAATGTGCTGAGATGTTGTAAAAAAATATTTATTTCTTTTCATTACTGGTTATTCTAAAGAGACTGCAGAGCTTGTTTTGCAATGTGAGATTTGATTAAATACTTGAGGCATAACAGAACAAACTGTTTTGTTTTTGCTACTGACCCAAAAACAAACTAACCATAACAAAATACTTTCCAAATTATAATCTAGAATTTATTTACATAAATATCCTGAAACTTGAAATTTAATATTCAATAAAATAAATTTCTTTTTTTTTCTTTCTTTTTTTTTTGAGAGGGGGGGTGGGGTCTCTTTTTATTCTTTGTCTTTTTTTTTATTATTGCCTAACTGGACTAGTTTGGACAAATGTAGCAAAATCCCAACATTTTATTCTCCAGCGACTGTTTAAGCCTATAACAGTTTATAATACTTTTACTTTTCGAGGTAGTATGTTGACTACATTGTGATAAATTCTAGCATGGCATTGAAAAAACACACACTGTTGGACTGAAAATATAAATACCAGATAGGTATTGTTTATGTACAGTTTATCAAATACATGTACATGCTAAGCAAGTAACTCATCATACATTGAACATGAAACAAGCCATGTGTGAATACTGCATGTAATGCATCTCTTGAAATGAATGTAATTAGTGTTAAACCTATATTCACTTTAAAGTATTAGTAAACCATAAGTGTACTTTTATATATAGTCATAATTATTTATTGCTGCATCTGGTTTTAGAAATCCACATTTGTAAAATAGCAGTATTTTGTTTCTTTAATTTATAATTTTACTCTTGCAGCCTTTGGAGAGAAAAAATAGTATAATGTCTAAAGCAGTTTTCAATTGCTGTTAATTTCATTATCAGTGCAAATCATGGACAGTCATGAATTTTCTTGGTAAATAAGTGTATGAACCATGATAAAGATTATTTACATTGGACTTTTCTTAATATAAGTACTGAAAAGTATAAAATTTAGATACCGGTAGGTCAAATAAATTTATGTTAAAACAGGCTCAGTGAAATCAGAATTCCTATCAGATTATGTCATTTTGTACACAAATTAAATTATTTACATTAACAAATTATAAATATTGAAAAACAATACCACTGTCATTTCTAATTTCATATAAATGTGTATGAAAAAGCATTGTTATATTTCTTCTTACATGTGAAAAAACCCCCAAACAATTAAGAACCAAAAAACTATATATTTAATATTTTAAATTTCCTATTTATTTTTCATCATTTGAAAATTTAATATTTATTTCTGTAATTATATATGTATGTTATTGATTTTTTAAAAATGTATTACATGTATACATATAAACATTTTTTTTTATTTTTTTTATTTTACATAGAATATATTTATTTATTTATTTATTTATTTTGTTTGGGTTGGGTTTGGGGTTTTTCATTTTTTTTCATTGAAATAATTTATTAAAAATAATTGTTAACAAATTTGGTTGAATTTACTCTACTCTGCAAACGAATAATTTGTGGTTTTAAACACGTATATCTTCAAATTAAATCGCGATAACAAACATTGAATAGTAAATGAATTAATGAATGTTTAACAACACCCCAGCACGAAAAATACATCGGCTACTGGGTGTCAAACTATGGAGCGTGGCGTTTTACAAATTAAAACTTTATTAAATGCTGTTACCGGGTTTTTTATTGCAAACACTCAAGTATTATCAGTCAAATATGTACACATTTAATGGTTTTGGTGTGGTGGATATATGATAGAAAGTTGTAAGAATGGTAGGGAGTAGCCTACGTGGTTGTGGAAAACCCACGATTTAGCTGGACATTATTTTGTTCTTTTTTATTCTTCCATTATTTTTTTTTACTACCAACTGCGGAATTTCGTAGATTTTTATTATTTACTTTAATTTTTAGCCGTTCTATGCTTCAGTCACATACATGCTCACAATTAGGTCGGGAATATAGAGTGGATATACCGATCGGTGCTTTACGACAATACAAATTTACAAAAAGGAATGGTGTATAGTGCACGAGCGCCACCTGTCGGAAAGTCTCTGATTGTTCGCCATTCCTTATTCATAAATAGTCAACAGATTATCATGATTCAAAATTTTAATGCAACATGATATGCATATTAATACATAAGAAATCGACAAATGTGTTCATGGTGTTTCCTTTTCTTGACCCATTCCTTCCATCTTTGAGAACAACCATCACATTAGTTAAATTAGGATATTTATTTTGAAAACACGAAACATTAACCCGTAAAGATATTTAATTTAGAAACTATTCCTCCTCAAACTTAATCATGTTCATGGGTGCAATTCATCTCGGTCTCTTGCTTCTAATTCTGATTATTTTGAGGGGTGCAATTTTTCCCTCCTCTGCATTTTGAAGAGTGCGATTTTTAGCACTCCTGGGTTTTTCAAAAACAAAAGTCTGCGTCACTGGTTTTCAACTTTCACGTTCAGCCGAAGGCCTGGAAATAATTGTTTTGGCGATGCTTGTCAAAATCACCTGTCATAAATGAAAATCTGTGTGTCACCAAATGTTAAAATAATGTTAATGTTACATATATACTAGTATAGTACGTACATGTTTACACGATGCAGTTAATCTCCTCTAAACAGTACCCTAAACCCATGGGCCAAATTGGGCCCAAGTAAGATTGATCCATGGTAGTTTGGTAAAATTTGTTATATTCTGTTCAATATTAAATATGGAACAAGTAATGAAACTGTTAAATAACAACTGAACTCAGATGATGATAAAATGATGCAATTTAAAAACACTTAGCTTGGGAGGTGGGCGTGTCTTTTCATCATCAAACAAATAAATTATGTATGTTATTTATGTCAACCGAGATGTTCCGAGTGGGGAATTCGGAACTCAATCGCAATTCAAAGGTATTCACGAGCTAAGACTATTGTGTTATCAAGACCTTGTTTACTTAACTCTCAAACCACGATATTTGTATAACATTTTGCGATGAGAAACCGTTGATTTCGTTTTTGTTTTTTTGTGGGGGGTTTTAAAGTACAACAAATTGCTAAAAAATTATGATACTATTTTGTAAAAAAATAATATTTTACTTGTCTGCCGGATAACCACTAAGGTAAAGTATGCTTGTCCAAGTAAATTTTCACTTGTCGGGACAAACGGACAAGTGTTTAAATTTTGAACGCTGATTAATAATATAATATTATTCTAAAGACTGGCAGACTAGTAGAAATTATTGCAGGATAGTAAATTTTAGTTGGTTTTGGTCCGGCGGACTAGTGAAATATGATCCATTTCTGCACCCCTGATTATTAATAGACACGATTCAGTCTAAATGTGTATGAAAAAGCATTGTTATATTTCTTCTTACATGTGAAAAAAACCCCAAACAATTAAGAACCAAAAAACTATATATTTAATATTTTAAATTTCCTATTTATTTTTCATCATTTGAAAATTTAATATTTATTTCTGTAATTATATATGTATGTTATTGATTTTTTAAAAATGTATTACATGTATACATATAAACATTTTTTTTTATTTTTTTTATTTTACATAGAATATATTTATTTATTTATTTATTTATTTTGTTTGGGTTGGGTTTGGGGTTTTTCATTTTTTTTCATTGAAATAATTTATTAAAAATAATTGTTAACAAATTTGGTTGAATTTACTCTACTCTGCAAACGAATAATTTGTGGTTTTAAACACGTATATCTTCAAATTAAATCGCGATAACAAACATTGAATAGTAAATGAATTAATGAATGTTTAACAACACCCCAGCACGAAAAATACATCGGCTACTGGGTGTCAACACTATGGTAAACAAATAACATTGAATAGAACCCGTGCAGCGTGGCGTTTTACAAATTAAAACTTTATTAAATGCTGTTACCGGGTTTTTTTATTGCAAACACTCAAGTATTATCAGTCAAATATGTACACATTTAATGGTTTTGGCGTGGTGGATATATGATAGAAAGTTGTAAGAATGGTAGGGAGTAGCCTACGTGGTTGTGGAAAACCCACGATTTAGCTGGACATTATTTTGTTCTTTTTTATTCTTCCATTATTTTTTTTTACTACCAACTGCGGAATTTCGTAGATTTTTATTATTTACTTTAATTTTTAGCCGTTCTATGCTTCAGTCACATACATGCTCACAATTAGGTCGGGAATAATAGAGTGGATATACCGATCGGTGCTTTACGACAATACAAATTTACAAAAAGGAATGGTGTATAGTGCACGAGCGCCACCTGTCGGAAAGTCTCTGATTGTTCGCCATTCCTTATTCATAAATAGTCAACAGATTATCATGATTCAAAATTTTAATGCAACATGATATGCATATTAATACATAAGAAATCGACAAATGTGTTCATGGTGTTTCCTTTTCTTGACCCATTCCTTCCATCTTTGAGAACAACCATCACATTAGTTAAATTAGGATATTTATTTTGAAAACACGAAACATTAACCCGTAAGATATTTAATTTAGAAACTATTCCCCCTCAAACTTAATCATGTTCATGGGTGCAATTCATCTCGGTCTCTTGCTTCTAATTCTGATTATTTTGAGGGGTGCAATTTTTCCCTCCTCTGCATTTTGAAGAGTGCGATTTTTAGCACTCCTGGGTTTTTCAAAAACAAAAGTCTGCGTCACTGGTTTTCAACTTTCACGTTCAGCCGAAGGCCTGGAAATAATTGTTTGGTGATGCTTGTCAAAATCACCTGTCATAAATGAAAATCTGTGTGTCACCAAATGTTAAAATAATGTTAATGTTACATATATACTAGTATAGTACGTACATGTTTACACGATGCAGTTAATCTCCTCTAAACAGTACCCTAAACCCATGGGCCAAATTGGGCCCAAGTAAGATTGATCCATGGTAGTTTGGTAAAAGTCTTTGTTATATTCTGTTCAATATTAAATATGGAACAAGTAATGAAACTGTTAAATAACAACTGAACTCAGATGATGATAAAATGATGCAATTTAAAAACACTTAGCTTGGGAGGTGGGCGTGTCTTTTCATCATCAAACAAATAAATTATGTATGTTATTTATGTCAACCGAGATGTTCCGAGTGGGGAATTCGGAACTCAATCGCAATTCAAAGGTATTCACGAGCTAAGACTATTGTGTTATCAAGACCTTGTTTACTTAACTCTCAAACCACGATATTTGTATAACATTTTGCGATGAGAAACCGTTGATTTCGTTTTTGTTTTTTTGTGGGGGTTTTTAAAGTACAACAAATTGCTAAAAAATTATGATACTATTTTGTAAAAAAATAATATTTTACTTGTCTGCCGGATAACCACTAAGGTAAAGTATGCTTGTCCAAGTAAATTTTCACTTGTCGGGACAAACGGACAAGTGTTTAAATTTTGAACGCTGATTAATAATATAATATTATTCTAAAGACTGGCAGACTAGTAGAAATTATTGCAGGATAGTAAATTTTAGTTGGTTTTGGTCCGGCGGACTAGTGAAATATGATCCATTTCTGCACCCCTGATTATTAATAGACACGATTCAGTCTAAAAACAGCTATACAAGTGTCGAACTCCATGGACAATCCGTAATCGGCCGACTTATTCCGATTGGTGTGGAACAGCCAGGGCTCGCTCTGTCGGTAGCCAAATTAGCCATTGGCTAATTTTTACAAAAAATGGCTAATAAAATTTGCAAGTGGCTAAAATTTTGGCTAAGCCATTTTCTGTCTTCTGATGTGAACAAACGGTTACATAATCTATCCGACACCTTAAACATAATAATACTACCAAATATTCAATTAGCGTAATAGCGATCTCGCGACCGGTAACGAGAAACGGTGTCATGCAGAATACAGTGTAGGCCTTATGATGTTTGCGTATTTTAATAATCACGGTTATTAATTTTAACGGCATGCATTTAGCATGTATGACAGCAATGTCTGGAAGATGTGTAGCTTGTTATTTTTACTTTGTAAAATCTTTGAACCAAAGACTTAATAAAAACAAACCGACAATGCATGTCAATTTGAATACACATGCCAGTTCAGGGCCGAAAGACATGTAGGCCATCTCAAGGGCCGAGTTCAGCCAGACCGAGCGAAAACAAAATGTTCGCTAGACTGGTTTGTGCGCTTCACGTTAAACCAAATGGACACGACGAACACCAAATAGTTCGCAAACGTTAGGAAGAACGTTCGTTGGCTGAACTGAGGACAGCTCTCGGTGGAATATCCGTCATGCTTCAGAGTCAGCCGACACCCGCATGTCAAGAGACATCGTTGCGGACATTAAACAATACGATTACACAAAAGTAAATCTTGATGTAAATTTGTAAAAAAACAATAGTCATTCGCATCAATGAATACCTAACTGCAGTTTTTGTTTATTCCTTTGTCTTTGTTAATTTCGTACCCATGCAGATCGCGATCGCCGGAAATAAACATGCAGTATTTAAATTTTGTAAGCAGAAATCACAACAAGCATTTAACACGACGCTGAAATCAACCGCAACAACATGGCACAAATTATAAAATTGTTTGGGATCGGGAATTGACGGGTCACTTAAAAAAAAAGCAAAGAAAAAAACAAAACAATTGAAACTCACATAAAGATTGCTATTTAAAGAAATAATGAGCTCTATATAAAAAATAAAATAAAAAATTATTTGGGAAAAAAGGAAGAAAGAAAAAAACCCCCACCATCCATAAACATCCAACCCACCCCCATATTTCTGTATGTTTGTTAATTTAATATCATAGGCCTTAGAAGTAGGGTGGGTGTATGGGGTACTGGCTTCAAACTCTGAAGATATTGCATAACCCCATCCCAACCCCACCCCCGCTGAAAAATCGAAGTAATATATTAACTGCCCCTACCCCCATTGAGGTTTTGTTATTCCTATTTATTCCAGTTTGTACACAATTAGCTGAAAAAGATACATTTTCATATTCATATATAAATACTCAATACTGTACTGCGTAAAACAAATTTGGCTACGGCATTTTCAATATGGCTAATAAAAATTCCATTTAGCTAATATTTTGGCTACGGGCATTTTTGATCCAGGGTGAGCCTAGTTACGGTATTGTAACGGAAACTTTCGCCTACGTCTCGGTTACCGTTACGGGATATAGATGCTATTTCTTCGTAGCAGCGCCGCCACAGATCACAGCGGCATGTTTCTCGGCAATATTATCGCCTGTTTCGTTCAAATAAAGTTGTAGTTGTATACACATTTAAGTTTCTTCACGACTGACACGCATCAGGTGCCATAAAGGTGTCTTATGTATTGGTAAGCCCTTAAAATTCGCAATGTACAATATCGTCTGGCTATGTTTATCCCTTGACAACCATGTTGGTTGTAAGTAGTTTTCTCCGCTATCTTCTTCGGAGCACCGCAGAAACTGCGTCGAGTAATATATATATATGTTTGTTACTTACCTAAAACTATTTATTAACTGTAGGTATTTTAAAACCATATACTGTCCGAGCTCATGAGGAATATTTGGCGATCACTAATAGTAATACAGTGCTAATAATAACAATAAATTGATTAATTAAAGTCTAAGACGACACTACTAGCACAAAGTTAACATTATTTACAGTTCTTCATCTCAGATCTGAGATAAGCCACTACAATAAAGCACAAAATACACACTAATATTAAAATGACATTCTACTACTACACTACTCAGGGGTTTCCCTAGAGCGATAAGCCGACACGGCCCGTGCTCCCTTAGCCAGCCAAGTAAGCGCCTTCATGTCTGGTAAGCGCCTTAACTGCAGGACCGTGTCGGCTTAATTTGTAACATGTATACAAAACAATGGAGCTGTGATCCGTAACGTCATTCACCACACATTATCACACTTCCATTTGGTATCTCTGCAATTCTTTAGATGTTCACTTTGAGGTCCACTGATCGCACCGTTTTAATTGTCGGCGGGCTTGTGCTGGTCACGTGGTACAGGTGATTGGCTACTACTAATTCGTCAGATAACTGCTTGTTGTAATAATGTCTGTATGCTTGGGAATTACGCATCAAGATAAATCAAAGAAAATACCTATTAATTGAATAAACATCTTTGAAGGTGAAATTCTTGAGTAAAACATGTCACCATTAATCCTGGTATATATTTACCATATCGAAACCGTAACTACATTGTTATTTGCTAAAATCGTATGCCTTATGATGTTTGTTTATTTTAATAATCAAGGTTATTAATTTTAACGACATGTATGACGGTGATTCAACGTCTGGAAGATCTGTAACTTGTTATTTTAATTTTGTAAAGTCTTTGAACCAAAGTAATAAAAACAAACCGACAATGCATGTCAATTTGAATACACATGCCAGTTCAGGGCCGAAAGACATGTAGGCTATCCCAAGGGCTGAGTTAGGCCAGACTGAGCGAAAACAAAACGTTCGCTACACTGGTTTGTGCGCTTCACGTTAAACCAAATGGACATGACGGACACCAATCGAATAGTTCGCGATCGTTAGGAAGAACGTTCGTTGGCTGAACTGAGGAAAGCTCTCGGTGCGCGAATGTACGTCACGCTTCAGAGTCAGCTGACATCGTTGTAGACATTAAACAATACGATTACACAGAAGTAAATCTTGATGTAAATCTGTAGGAAAACAATAGTTGTTTGCATCAATGAATACCTAACTGCAGTTTCGGTAATTTCCTTTGTCTTGGTTAATTTTGTACCTATGGTTGAGAGCACGCATGCAGATCGCGATCGCGGGAAATGAACATGCAGTAGGCCCTATTTATACAAATTGGAGTTAAACGTACACTGAATTAGTTTACAATAATCATATTTGTCAGATAATGTTAGATATATATTTGTAAAACTGTGAGGTGACATTTAATAAGTTAGCTGGATTTTAAAAAGACCGTAAATTTTAATTTTATTAACGTTTTTTTATTATTAAAGTGCCTAGGTATTTTACAAGCAGAAATCACAAGCATTTAACACGACGCTGAAATCAACAGCAACAACATGGCGCAAATTATGAAATTGTTGGGTGTGGGGAATTGATGGGTTACTTTAAAAAAAGTTTACCCCCCCCCCCCCCAAAAAAAAAAAAACCACAAAAAAAAACCAACACAACAAACAAAACATGATTAGCTGGATTGAAAGCAAACACTTAACTGTTTTCAACCCACTACCCCACTTCTTTTGGCTTGATTTGTGTTATAATGATGTTAAATATGTAAGCGCCTTAAAAAAATCCTGGGGAAAGGCCTGACTACTAGCAAACGGCTAGCTCTGTAAGTACTTTAAAAAAACATGACTACGGTCGACGACGGTCACTTTTCGCACCCTTATTTTGGCTTTGTACACAATAAATATCCTACAGTAATGTCACTTGAAATCCATATTTCGTAAATAGTACAGTTTTTTAATCACAAGATTTTCTTCAGAGTGAAGTGCATTAGTAATGTTAAAAAAAAAAAAAAAAAAATTCTATAGCAGTTTTGCATTGAAATGTTTCCAGCGTTCTTAAAACGGAAACGTCATTCACCCAGTTTATTGTTCTTGTAAAGAGATGTAAAGTGACATCATGCAAAAAAAAAAAAAAAAATTTATGTATATTATTACAATGCTTCGCCACATTAAAATAAAAACTGGTCTACTTACCTTGACCTCTGTCAAAAAAGTTACGAGAGCAGACAATGCAGTTTAAATGTCGGTATGTTTTTATTTTTCATAATTTTAGACAAACTATTAAGTTTCAGTTTTAAAAGATAAATTAAAAAAATACATTTCGTCAAATATATCATAAAAACAAAAAGTACAAAAAGTAAATTATATATTTTTATGTATGGATATTTCTCATTCTCAAGAGATTCTCGTATTATCTGTCATGGCTGCCGAAGAACGCTTTTAGTCTTGATAATTGTTAATCTGCATTGTATTAATTATATTTGCAACAACAATTAATTTAATATATATCAACGATATCGAGTAAGTGTTTCCAACAAAGTGTGAATGTTTTTTCACAGAACACTGAAGTTTGTTTTTGCTACACATGGGGTATATGCCTCATTTCGTAGCGCTGAAAAGAAGACCGTGTCGATGTCAGCGCTACGTTATCGTATCTGGGGTGAGCCCTGACAGCGGTGTGAGATTTTCATGTCACCTGTCTATAATTTTGTATAACATATAATGTCATATTTTGTTTTCATCAGTGTCATTAAATTGCATCGGTATATAATATTCTAAGAAACTACCCATAAAGGTTCTGTGACGTGCTTCAAACACCGAACATCATGAAGTCAGGACTGAGAATTTCAGCAAACTTCCATAAATTGTAAATAAAATATGTTAGTGGCATGGTAACACGGAAAGATATCTGCTTGGTCCCCCCACCCTTCCCTCATCAATGTAAAGAGGGTTTTTTGATGGCGCTTATATGTGGAATGAATGAATAAATGGGGGGGGGGGGGGGCAGGGGGATATTTTGCCACAAAATGTTTTAAAAGGTATTGTATAACTATCTCTAACCCTAAACTAATTCTAACAAATAGTTTTAAAATTGTTAGGGGGATGACTTACATAAACTGAGCACGAAAAATCAAACCTCACGGAATTTCAAGCATAGCGAAATTTCGGGCATTGATGATAAAAATAACTGAAAATGGATTCGAAACAAATTTCACACAAAACATTTTGAGATTCAAACTGAAGTACCTTTTTCTTCGTTTGTTCGTCTGTCTTTAACAATCCACACATCCTCTACCGATCCGTATTTACTAAAACTATCACGCATAGCTTGTTCTGTTATACCCTTTCCACAAAGAATAAATAGCCGACTATTCGGTGGATCATCGCCGGACGCCATTGCTGATGATTTGTCGTTAATTCCTCCTAAATTCGCTTACTAACGTTCACATCTAAAAATAGAAACGAAATGTCGCTGGCCTTAGCTAATATAATTTAGATATTTAGGACACTAGAATAAATAAAAATGGCCACATATTTATACGTTTAGTTGGAGAAGATCCACATAGTATCTCGTGTCATCACGTTGAAGATTCGAAACATGGTCGTTCTAATTGAAATAGTGAAGAGAGCCAATAGGTTTTGCTTTTAGTATTCCGAAAGTGGCTCTTTATTATGACCGTCTTAGTGCTGTAGGGTGTCTCCCTAGGTATTTCCTTTTATTTTGCCCTCTATATAATAGAGAGCCCCAGTCCTACTTATCTGGGTTAAATAATTTACATTTAAATATCAACACATTAATATATGACAATCCCAACTTAACACTACAAGAAAACAGTCTCATCTGCAATGCAATTCACAATTTCATTTGTGGAAAGTAAACGTTTTGACTGATAAAACCGTTCACCTTCTTCTTTATTCTTTTTGTTTCTCTGTTCTAATCTATATACAAATATTTATATTTTGACAGGTTATTCAGTCGGTTTACATTTTTTTCAACACTAAATGCACATCTTGTACTTTCTAAAATGACCATGTTGACCAGCTAATATTTCAATTGTATAATGTAGGTAAGGGTCTTTATATATAGGCTATGCCTGTTTACCAATCCCATCTGTTAATATAAACAGAAATAAATATTGTTTAAACCAAATACAACTTTGAGAATAAAATGCCAAAATGCATTCTACCATTATAAGCTGATGGAAAATGGCAGGTGTTTGCTGACTTGTTACTTGGAATGATGTAGGCTATAACATTACTGATTCATTTCGTTCTTGGACGAGTGGTCAAGTCACAAATTGTTTTAATATGTAGGCCCTATTTAAAAAATCGATGCAGTGGGGCTAAACACGCACTGGCACTTGGTGCTGTGCGCGCGAGCTCTCTATGTGGGTCCGGGCCTTGTTCCCCCGTGAAAAATTAAAACATTGATTGTCTGAAGGGTACGGGCAATTTCCTAGCATCTGATTTTTTTTTTAATTGTCATTTTTAATGATGATTTTGAACAATTGTAAGGTGTCACCTTTTTAAAATCTTCAGAATTACATAACTGTTACCTTTTCTTTTTTAAAATGACACAAACTAAAATTTAAAAACAAATAACTTACGTTTAATGTCAATTTGCACTTGAATTAAATTTGAAGATATCTAATGTTTTAACGATTTTGTAGATTTATTCTATTCCGGGAAATTTTGAAATATAGATGGCCTGAAACACAATTTTCTTGCATCTCAACAGAGATCAAGGAGGCGAGTACTTTACAAAAGTAATCGATTACGATTACGATTACTTAAGAATGTTCTGATTACGATTACGATTACCAGAAAATTGAAAACAGCTAATCGATTAAGATTGCGAATAGGCCTACATTGTCCAGTAATCAAGATTACATATCCACAAATATGCACAATTAGTGAAATGATGTTACCAATATTAAAATGTTCACTTTATTTTACACCCATATCAATTTCATTCATTGAAAGATTCAATGGAAAGTTTTTTTTTAATTTATTAAAACCACGATATGACAGATTGTCAAGATACCTATAGACTACTCATTGAGAGCGAAAATGTCATCGTACCCTAACGCCGTGTTTCGTAGTAGGCCTACAACGTGTCCAAAATCCATTAAAATACGCTTTGCGAAATTTGTATAAAGCTACAGTTCCATTAATGCGTTTGCAGTATGGTTAGAGTTTGTGTTAAAATTAGAACAGGTTGAAATATGTATGATTGTTTCCATTAATGCGTTTGCGGTAGCGTTGCATTTGCGTTATGCGGTTGCGTCACTTTTCAATCGTTCCATGTAACTATTGAGAACGCAAAGGCATTGAAACGGACGGAGGAAGTGACGTCAGGAAGATGGTATTTCCTGGGTATTCTCTTGTTTCCTACACGTTTTGGTTTTGGCGAAACGCCTCGAGGAACAAAACAATTTTCTGTCACCGAAACAGAAAAACTAATTGAACTTGTGAGGCAACATGATTATCTTTATTTGTTTCCTTGACAGTTCCCCTCGATTCCCGCATGATCTTATAGCAAGCTAGGATATTTAGTAGCAAATAATCCTGTTCATGTAAATACTTTGTATCTTTGATGCACTGGGGGCTATCATTCCTGTCCTGTTCCAGCGGCGGTATAGACCGAATACCTTACTGCAATTGGATATTATTGAAACAGGATTGTCAGGGTCGTTTAAAAAAAAAAAAAAAAAAAAAAAAAAAAAAAAAAATATATATATATATAGATATATATATATATAGATATAGAGAGAGAGAGAGAGAGAGAGAGAGAGAGAGAGAGAGAGAGAGAGAGAGAGAGAGAGAGAGAGAGAGAGAGAGAGAGAGAGAGAGAGAGAGAGAGAGAGAGAGACAGAGAGTTGAAAATTGGCAGAATTTTGAAAATAGCAATTAGTAAATAAAAAAGTTAATAGAAGTAAAAAAAAAAAAAATAATAATAAAAAGTTACAAGCCAAAAATAAAAAGAATTGACTGCTCGGCCGAATATTTATATAATTTGGAGCATTTTAGAAGAACAGTCCAAAAATAAATAAGAGAAAGAAGAGAGGATCGGACTGTTTAATAATATTTAAAAAAAAGTAATTTCGACATAAAATTTTGAACGAAGGTCTAAAAGTTTAAAATCCGATTTATATGTCCACCTGAGTGGCCTCGTTAAGGTGAACAGCTTGTAGGGACGAGATGGGTTGCATCCCGTCAAGAAAACCCCTAGATTGACAGTCATTAGACGTTGAAGGTGTAGTGCTGTGCTGAAATACAGATCTTGAGAAGCCGGATCCGTCTGAACGAGAGAGAGAGAGAGAGAGAGTATCAGACTACGGTATAGTCAAGTCGTCATGGGTTGGTATAGTGGTGCGGTTGGGCCCGACTCCGGAGGATACGAGATGGTATCAATATAAAACAAAGTAAAGTCTAGAAAAGAGTAGTAGGGGCCGACCCCGCTTCCTATTTCATCTTATAGTGGGGCGGTCAATCTTCCAGTGCTGCTAAGATAGGCTCGAACATGTATATAGACTAAACGCGAACGACTGTGACATTCTGCAAAATGACCGTCAAACGAGTCACGGAGAAACAAGTCGACATAGTCAGTCACAGAAATGACGTGGAGGCAAGAAATCTCGCTAAAAACGAATCCAACCTGGTGGTGCAGGCTGTCGAATGAAAAGCGTTTTAGCGTACATCCCAGTAGAAAAGTCCATTTCTCTGACAAAAAACAAGAACAAAATGGAAGATTCCCAAGTCGACCACACGAAAGCTCGTGCATTATGCACTAGCGAAACAAACACGTCTTACCGCGTCGAGCTCCAAAATGGGAATGAATTGTTATTATGTCATGTTATTCATGCAATAACTTAGTCTTTAGTTACTTAGGGGCTAACAATCAGAACAATTAGTGTGAAACTTAAATTACATCAATCAAAAACAATATGGATTTTAATTGTCGCCCCAACTTAACAGCTAAGGACATATATGTAGGCCCCTATCTTTTTCTATACATGGGAAGATATAGACCGAAGGAGAGACCTAAGGGGAAACCTACGGGGAGACCTGTATGTCATTCACACAAGAGCTGAGACTTATATATTATCTGTATCACCATGTTGTTAACTTATTAATCATGTTACATGTTAGAAAGGAAAATTGGAAACTACATCACCAACTTGTGACTATTGTTCCTTCATTTACATTCGTCAGAAACTAAGAAAAGAAAAAAGAGAGAAAAACTCCTGTTACTACCATCATTGCTTTGGCTGTGATTCGTGATTACATGTTATCTTGACACACTATCTCTTCGACTCTGCTTTGTAGAGATACATATATTGCCATGTCAATGTTTTGTAGTTTAGATTTCATCCAGATTGTAAGTGAATACTAAAAATCACCGGAGAATGTCTTCAAACTCCCTGCGTCGTGCAAACTAATCGATGATTTCATCTATGTCCACCTCAAGATCTTAATGGATGTGCAGCATAAAGAGTCCATTTATGCGGTCCCCTGTCATGGTGCTACTCATGTAAGTCTTAAGACGATGAAGGGCACTAATTATTCCCCATTCTGCGGTGGTGACACCGAATGTACTCACCAATATCTGACAAGTGTGTATATTGGAGGAAAAAGCTCTGTCTGAAGGCTTCAAGGACGTTGCTGCATCTTTGGGAACATAACAGTCTGCTTCTGCTTCCCATCTAACCCGCCAACAGTAGTTCATCATACACAGCACAGTCGGTAGACTGAGGATATCGTCTTTATACTCAGCAGCATATACTTGGACATTGTGAATGACTAAGACCCTTGGTGCAACCTTGAATACAGCGAGGATGAAATGTAATGCGGCTGGGGAGCACGAAATCGGGTGTGTAGACCCATCATCAGATGGTGGATGAGTGGGATGATAAGGTTCATTCGGTAGTATGACCCAACATTATCAACTGGGTATTAGATATATGCTACTACCTTCCACAAATCCGAGATTGTGCTGGGTCCGTTCCAACGAATCTCTATCTATTTCCGCGTCTATAGGAAGACAGCCACTGCCGAGGAGATCATTTACGGGAGATTTCATCCTCCTTGAACCGCCACGAGGACTGCCATTCCCAGACTAGTTTACTAAATCAAAACTAGTACAGGACAGAGGTCATTGGAATAAGTACATCTGTGACGACATGCACTCATGAATCACTGTCAAAACAGTGATGATATCAGTCGTTCGCGAAGGTGAGCATACCCTGCCCCACCGTTGGTACTACAACCACAGCTGTAAAGTCATATAAAACGATGAACAAAAAAAAATGAACAAGAATGTTACCAAAGAGATGAAAAAGGTTGCATAAGTTCAAAATATGGAATAGCATCAGCCATCATTTTGGCTGCACCGTATGCAATAGATATAGCCTCCAAATGTCTACCATGAAACTGTTTGAATGTCCACAGGAGTCACTGGTGGAACAACTTCTGGGCCAGAATGATATGGTGTTATTTGAAATCTGTATACAATGAGCATGCTCTAACGTATCTTAGAAGTTATGATTTGTATATATCAAAAGCGGGAGCAGAAGGTATATTGCTCGACATAATAGGGAAATGACTATTGCCCCTTCATAGACCATCCCTTGACGTGGTGAGGGGGCTTGTATGTCTCAGTGACCCAGAGAGCTATGCCAGCAGGAGCTTTGGCTTCTGTTAGAGAAACCCAAGCTGGACTGGTCAATGGGTAGACGCTAGACTGATATGGACTAAGGGTGAGGTAACCCTAACAGAAACCTAGAGTGCTGAAGTCAGAGGTATTGGGCCGCACGGCGCACTCTAATATACCACAATACCATGCATCAACAGCTAATATGACTACTATTGGAAGGTTCAAATCATGCCTTTTGTCATACAACTTAGTTTGGATACCAGTGTCGCTTTCAATCGCTATTCACAGATCGAGGTAGGAATCTTATTTAATACCTTCAAACGTTCCACTAAGAAGGTTACAACAAAACTTAATACAGATAATCCTCTCCGAATCAAAATCCTAAATTATTTCCTTGACCTCTGACTAGCTGAGATACTTTAGACGTCTTTTTAAGTTCCACCAGTCATAATTTGACCAAACATGGTCCACGTGCTCCTCTGTAACTCACAAAGTGTCGTTATTTGTGGGCCAATTTTGACATTTAAATAAATAATTATAATTTTTGTTTTAACTTTATGAATTTTTGTTAATTTTATTAAAAGTCTTCCTTAAAATCGAAGGGCGGGATTTAGCTCAGTCAGTTGAGTGCTCGCTTGAGGTGCTTGCGTCGCAGGATCGAACCACCTCGGTGGATCCATTCAGCTGATTGGGTTTTTTCTCGTTCCAACTAATACACCACAGCTGCACAAAGGCCGTGGTATGTGCTTTCCTGTCTGTGAGAAAGTGCATATAAAAGATCCCTTGCTGTATTAGGAAAAATGTAGCGGGTTTCCTCTGATGACTACAAGTCAGAATTACCAAATGTTTGACATCCAATAGCCGATGATTAATGAATGTGCTCCAGTGGTGTCGTTAAACAAAATAAACTTTTCCTCAAAAGCGCGTTGACCCATATCACGATACAAAACATCTCGTAATACTCATCCATAATGTTTACCGTTACCTTAAACATTACCGACAACTCTTTCCTGAAATCATCAATTTTGTCAAATCCAATGTGTTTCTGGTCATCGTGGCGTTTGAAGTGGCTCTCAAAGTAGAGTTAGCTCATTTAAGTCGTTACGACATTAGTTTCAGTGCAAGCTGTCGGTTTCCATGTTTCTACACAGCAATACAAACAGAAGTGTCACAGTACTGTACAGAGATTTACCGGCAAGAGCATCCTCTTTGGCATCGTTGTTGATGATATTTTTAGGTACAGTAGGACTACGTTGCCTTGCATCGAGTATATTTTAAGAAGAAACGATAAAGCATCACCGTTCTAACGTAATAAGCTAAAATCTTGTGATACTTCAGTATAGTCATAGATTCAGTGTTTTTGTTCAAAGAAAAGAGAAAACAAAACCCGATTACGAATATATGTACATGGATTGGCGATCATTTCACAGTGTATTACGCGTACATACAATACATATATACAATGGAAGATAGCGTAGGTGTTGTTTAGGTTGCGGATATGCTACTTGAAGATAAGAGTAGACCAGTCACTTACACGTATCGTCATAATTATATCATCGCGTGATCGATGGTTTCTTTTCTGTGGATGTTAACTCAACGTCTTCACACATGTCAGGGCCGTCGCAGTCGGTGGTGGGGAGTGGTTGGGGCGGAGGAGCTTATATTATCAAATGTCTATGAAGACACTAGGAATAAAATCAAACCTATAAACACAATCTCTAACTGTATTATAATTGTAGATTCCAATCTTTTATCGTCTCAGTCAGTGCCCCACGACTGGTATATCAAAGTGCGTATAAAAGACGCCTGAATGGTTTGTTTGGTATTTTGTTTCCCGGTAGTAGGTGTGACGTCAACGGGGTTCCTTTCTTATTATTATTGTAGCTCTTATCTATAATGCCGGACGTCAATATAACCATAACAAATTGTGTTGAATGGTGTGTCATCAAATAAACCATTTCTTCTCCGAAACATAATCAAAACTACCGAGCAAAATAGATATATTAGTAACGAACAAACGACACACTCGGAATCTGATGCTCCTAGTGCACAAACACAATATATTCCAGCAGTGTGTATTCTATTTTGTTTTGTTATTGTTGTTGTTTTGTTTTGTTTGTTGTTTGTTGTTTTACCAAACCAATACGATAAGTTGCTGTATTAAAGCCTCTGTTAAATAAAATGATATGACGTGTTCGATAACTTCACTTGATAATAAACAATAATATAAAAGTATTTCAACGAGATGAGTTACAGCTGTCTAAGCGCAGGAATTTTGGTAGGTGGCGGATGGGGTGGGGGGTGGGGTGTCTAGACTTGTGAGCGAAGTTTATGGGGAAGGGGGGGGGGGGGTCAAGACATGCTTCCTCGGAAAACTTATTGAAAAGAAAACAAATTGCCTGAGCAGGACGGAGTTTTACTACCCCTTCCCCGAACCTCACCCCATCACTTATACATGCGCCTACTTTCTCCCTCCAAATGACATTTCCCGTCCAATCACAAAATGTCACAGAAAAAAAATGCTTTCACGAAAACACAGCGGTCAGCGCTAAGCTTCACGATTTAGCTATTCAGATCTAAGAGTAACGTATTTTAACTCATCAAAATAATAATTCTTGGGTTACAAAACTCCAAAAGAGCAACTTATCACTGTCTGAAAATGGGTAATTTTGCAATTCAGATGCCAAGAAATCATGCATAAGGCTTAATAATAATTTTAAAAAAAACATTCTTTGCTTATAGGCCTAAAACTATGCAAAATAATCCTTAAAATAGTAAACAAATTATTGTTTAAAAATGGATTAGCGCCCTCGGGCAAATCACTTCGTGCCTTGCTTAATATCGACCCTGAACACTGGACACCCCCCATCCCCCACTTAACAAACCGCTCCGACAGGCCTGCGCGTGTTGTAATGGAAGCTCTTGTACATGGCACGTGCTTACATCACAATACTTGAAACGTATTATTAACTCTGACAGAAAAATATTCCTACAATGCAGTTACGGTAGTTTCCCGTATTTTCCAGTTGTGTTTGTTTCATAGCGAGCATGAATATTCTGTCTGTGGAATGGTGAATATAAAAGATCCCTTGATACTAATGGAAAAAAATGTAGCGGGTTTCCTGTCAAAATTACTAAATGTTTTATTAATAATTCAATGTGCTCTAGTGGTGTCGTTAAACAAAACAAACTGTATATATATATGTATGTGTGCGTGTGTGTATGCGTGTATGTTTATGTGTGTATGTTTATGTGTGTGTATGTTTGTGTGTGTGTGTGTGTCACTGTGTGTGTGTGTGTGTCACTCTGTGTGTGTGTGTGTGTTTGTGTGTGTGAATGTGTGTGTGTGTGTGTGTGTTTGTGTGTGTGTGTGTAGTTTGAAGAGTGTAACACGTATGTGTGAAGAGCTCCCTGTATAAGCTATCTGGCAGTGGCTGTCGGTGAGGTTGTCGTGGTGACAATGTATTGCTGTCAGATGGTGCACCGTGAGGCGTTTCGTGTTCCTCTTAATCACTTCTATCAGCTTTATGGAAATAAAACAAAGAAACATGTGACATTTTCTCGAAATACATGACTTCTTTGCTGCTTATGGCTACAGGCAATTTTATTTGTAAAACATGACATTTATTTCAGATGAAGTGAATGTGTTTTAAATTTAGATTTCGTAATGGGCATAAAATGTATTTATGAACATGCTGCCAACCTTTTGTCGAATCCATATGTTTTGTCGTTTAAAATTAACGTATATAATAATTATTAATTACGTTTGTCTTCTAATAACTTAACCTAACAAACGAATAGAAAAATGTGAGTCTTCAATCTGCATTCCATCCCTCGCCCGTCATTGTATTCTGAGGTCAAGGTAATTTTGGGAATTATTTAAAATAAATTTTCTGAATTGCTTTTAACTCTTACTCATTTTAATGGATTTAATTTATATTTGGTTTGTTCATCAGATGAGTCTTTCAGCAGCACACCCTCAGTATCATTACTGTGATGTCAAGGCAAGATCAAGGTCACATGGAACTTTGTTAAACTATAATTTCTATAATTGCTTTTTAAGTTGTGATTCTTTTCAAGGATGGCTTTAATATTTGGTATGTATCTTTAATAAACAAGTCTGTCGGCTATACATATCTTGTGATCATGCATTTGACACTGAATACGGTCAAAGTCTTTTGAACTAAATTCACTTTTGTAATTGCTAGATTGATTGTTTTAAAATTTGGCTCATTAAACAGCACATGTCTGAATTCATAAATGTGATATCAGAGCAAGGTAGAATTTTATTAATAATTCATAAATGTGATATCAGAGCAAGGTAGAATTTTATTAATAATTCATAAATGTGATATCAGAGCAAGGTAGAATTTTATTAATAATTAGAACTTTGTTATTTAAAACAGTTTTAAGCTAATATGCTCTATAAGGTGTAGTGGATTCATTCAACTGACTGGGGTTCTTCTCGTTATAACCATTGCACCACAACTGGTCAAAGACCGTGACATGTGCTTTACTGTCTGTGAGAAAGTGCATATAAAAGATCCCTTGCTGCATTAGGAAAAATGTAGCGGGTTTCCTCTCATGACTACGTGTCAGAATTACCAAATGTTTGACACCCAATAGCCGATGATTAATTAATAAAGTTCCTCTAGTGGTGTCGTTAAACAAAACAAACTATAAGTTGTGGAAGGTATTGCAAAAAAAGTTAAAGGAGTCTGGTATTGGATAAATCGTTCGTTACTTACCCCCCCCCCAAGAACCCCCCCCACAAAAACCAACAACCCCCCCCCCCCAAACAAAAACCCCAACAACAACACTACCAAGTTACGTGTATTGATTTATGTTTTCATCATTCAGTATGCGACATGCGAACCATCATGTCTTCGTTATTCTAGTGTATTCTTTATGTACAATATATACTGATGGGAAAAGATATGGGATGACGTAAATAGAAAGAGCAAATAGTGACTGAAACCAAAACCATCCTCCATAGCGCCAAACTATACAGTATCAGTGTTGCCCATATTACACCTTCAACACGGCTAAGTATTGCATTCATCAATAGTAGAAGAGATTGAACGGATTAGGTTAGAAAGAAAATATGGACACTTTTTATACGATAAATTGCAGCTAGGACCTTTCGAATTATCATACATTTGGAAAATAATTCTCTTCAATTTAGAACCACAAATGAGTATAGTACCAATCCTGTTTAACAGTTTAGAAAGCCGGCACATCATTAATAATTACATTCGCACTTGTACCCAAACTACTTGACCTTAATTCAGTTTGACGTAACGTTTATGACGTAAAGTCATTGCGATGAAATGCTTGAAGTTTGTTTTTCTCTTTGTTGATTTCCTCGTTTGAGTTTGTTACGCAAAAACACTACAAACAGTCATAAAAAAGACGCCTACATGCGTTATATTAAAGCTGTGCACACATCTCAGCGATATCGTCGGAAAATAAATGTCATACCATGAAACTGAATTAAAACGGCCGTTATCACAGTTAAGCCGGCCTCACACCATGCATATTTACTGCGCTAACATACGATTCTGTAAGATACGATACGATATCACAAGGAATTATATCGCGTGATGATATCTGCGTAAAGATTATAGACGATACAATGTGTCGTATCTTGCCGGGTCGCAGAGTTTTGAACATGTTCAAATGTTTTCAGTCGTGTAGATACCGACAGCATCTATAGGTTATCGCACCATGTACAAGACCCACCGTGTCATATTTCAAACGATCGAGTCGTATCTTGCATAATTACACTGTGATCAAATCGTAGTAAACCATGTCCAAGTAATTCCCAAGTAATTATTTATTTCTACGTGTGGTGATGGTGACGCTTTTAGTTAAATGTACCATGCACAATTATTATCAAATGTCAACTCAAAAGTAATAATGAAACATTTTCATTATGTTCTTAACATGTTTTTAAATGACCAGTAATTTAATACATCACAGTTGTAGTACATTTGTATCCATCTACTAAGAATGAAACCAAAAGCAAAGCTTGCAAAAAACAAGAGAAAAAAAGAAAAAGAAACTATGACCATCCAAGGGTGAGATAGGAATTGTGCATGGTACAAGATTCATTCAAATCCATAAATCCGTAACTAGATCGCCTTTCAATGCGGTGGGGGGGGGGGGGGGGGGGGGGGGGGGGGGGGACAATGCATACTCTGAACTCTCCAGCTTGAGAGCCTTGGCGGTGAGTACCCATGCGAAACCCGTTTGCCACGCCAATGTTAATGTCCAATATGTTTTAATTCATAACAATTTTTAGTAGGCCTACATTTGTAAGGTATGGGCATCCACGGGTGAGATAGACATTGTGCATGGTACATTATACACAAACCGGCCTCGGTGGCGTCGTGGTTAGGCCATCGGTCTACAGGCTGGTAGGTACTGGGTTCGGATCCCAGTCGAGGCATGGGATTTTTAATCCAGATACCGACTCCAAACCCTGAGTGAGTGCTCCGCAAGGCTCAATGGGTAAATGTAAACCACTCGCACCGACCAGTGATCCATAACTGGTTCAACAAAGGCCATGGTTTGCGCTATCCTGCCTGTGGGAAGCGTAAATAAAAGATCCCTTGCTGCTAATCGGAAAGAGTAGCCCATGTAGTGGCGACAGCGGGTTTCCTCTCAAACTCTGTGTGGTCCTTAACCATATAACCGTAAAATAAAATATGTTGAGTGCGTCGTTAAATACTAGTAAAACATTTCTTTCTTTCATTATACACAATCAGCACAGTATGTGCAGTTGTTCAATACGACACGATTTACTACGACTTGATCACACACGTTGCGAATACGCAAGATACCATTTGATCATGTGAGATACGACACGACGGGTCACCTACCCTACGATACGACACTACTAAAATACTTTCAACATTTTCAACATGTTCAAAACAGTACGACACGACGAGATACGACACAATGGCATCGTAACGTCTATAACCGTATCGCAAGTATCATCATACGACACGATTCCTTGGGATATAGTATCGTATCTTACAGTATCGTGTCATACCGCTGCAAATATGACTGTTTGAGGCCGTCTTCACATTGTGAGATCACCTGCGCTACGATATGACACGACAGAAATATTTTAACATGTTCCAAACTGTACGACCCGCCAAGATACGACACGGTGGCATGCATATGGTATCGCAGGTACAGTTGATTCATACAGTGCGATTCCTTAGGATGTCGTATCGTACCTTACAGTATCGTGTCATATCGCAGCAAATACGCACCGTGTGAGGCCGGCTTTATACTTAATGAGGAATGTAAGACACCAACCTTTCAACGAATCCTACACAAATAAACATGCAAGAAATATTTCACATTTATTAATTTCTAAGGTTTCTTTCTTCTTCTGTTTTTTCTTTTCTTTTTACAGCTATACTATATATATGCATGCGACGCGTGATTTGAAGTCCGAGTCTTTTTGCTCTGGAGTATATATATATATATATACTCTTCAAAAAAAGAAACGCAAAAGGGTACAAATGGGTTATAACTCCGATTTTATGTTTCCTACCGGTTCATGCTTTGTGAATATAAAGTCATTGCATGTCCCAAAACACATTCCCACGGTTACATTCGATAAAACGCAGCTACTGTACAATAAAGTTCCAAAATGTGAATATTCGCAAAAAACGCAGCCACGTCCAAACCATGTCACCACTGCACGTGCGTTGTCTGCACGTGCAACATGAACACCGACAGTATACAAGTGCAGGGTGTTCGCTTGCCTGGCCTCTGTATCTGGCCGACAGTTGACAATCCAGGACATGCCACGTCTCAGTGAACCGCAGAGAAACAATGCCATCGGCCGACTAGACGCAGGCGAATCCAGAACGGCCGTTGCCAAGGCATTCCATGTGTCCCCAAGCACCATCTCCAGACTGTGGGACCGTTACCAGCAACATGGATCAACACGTGACCTCCCTAGATCCGGTCGACCACGGGTCACTACCCCCGGGCAGGACCGCTACATCCGGGTACGCCACCTTCGGGAACGATTGACTACTGCCACCTCCACAGCCGCAGCAATACCAGGTTTGCGCAGGATATCCGACCAGACCGTACGGAACCGCCTACGTGAGGTAGGAATTCGTGCCAGACGTCCAGTTCGAGGTGTCATCTTAACACCACAACACCGTCGACTCCGACTGCAGTGGTGCCAGATTCATCGACAATGGCCTCAACTGCGATGGAGACAGGTGTGGTTCAGTGACGAGTCCCGATTTCTGCTCCGACGTCATGATGGAAAATGTCACGTGTATAGGCGTCGTGGTGAACGTTATGCGGCAAACTGCGTGCAGGAAGTGGACAGATTCGGCGGGGGGTAGTGTCATGGTGTGGGCAGCCATCTCACACACTGGCAGAACTGACCTGGTCCACGTGCAGGGCAACCTGAATGCACAGGGCTACATTGACCAGATCCTCCGGCCACACATCGTTCCAGTTATGGCCAACGCCAACGCAGTGTTCCAACATGACAACGCCAGGCCTCACACAGCACGTCTCACAACGGCTTTCCTACAGAACAACAACATTAATGTCCTTCCTTGGCCATCGATATCACCGGATTTGAACCCAATTGAGCATCTATGGGACGAGTTGGACCGACGCCTCCGACAGCGACAACCACAGCCCCAGACCCTGCCCGAGCTGGCAGCAGCCTTGCAGGCCGAGTGGGCCACCATCCCCCGGGACGTCATCCGTTCTCTGGTTGCTTCAATGGGCAGGCGGTGCCAGGCAGTTGTCAACACACGCGGAGGCCACACCCGGTATTGACTCCAGATGACCTTGACCTTGGTGGTGTGTCCTATCACTTACTCACAATGGACTAGAGTGAATTGTGAACAATCCTGCAACATTTGGTAATTATCGGACTCAACATTCAATAATGAAATCAATTCTCCAAATGTTACGACAATGTGGTTTTGCGTTTCTTCTTTTGAAGAGTATATATATATATATATATATATATATATATATATATATATATATATATATATATATATATATAATGTACAAATTACAGTTAATGATTATCATGGAACTAAATAAACCTGAATTATCCATAAACACAAAAAAGTAACTTTAAGCTGAATCTGTTTAAAGATTAACTTAATTTTTTACTGATAATAGTAAATTGCCGCACTATCAGTTAGGTTTCGTACTACAGGTCACAAATCTCAAACTAATGCAAATCAAATGAGCACCGATGGCTATCAAAACAACCAACCATGTATCTTTGGCGTGCTTCCATCAGAGAACTGTCCAAGTACGCATGTAGTGGGCATAACTTCCGATTTCACCAGATAATTCTGTCAAAATCAAGAAAGGGATTGGCAAAGTTTTCCAAATATAAACAGTTTTTATACCCACATCCTTTCGAGGTCTAGGCATGTCAAACCCCGCACCCCCCGCCCCTGCCTCTGAAATGACCAAGGCAGCCATGGTTGTTTTTATACTGGGAGCCTCGAAAGATTTGATTCGGTGGTACCAGTTTCGGAACGACGTGAAATAGTGTAATGACTACTGAGAACATACTAATAACAATCAACTAGACCCGATGTTGTTTAGCTTAGAATTAAGATAATCTAACCAGGCGTACTACCACTTGCTAAAAGTAGGCAAAGAAGTGGTCGTAAATATGTAAACTGGGGAAGTTTACGATACACAGTTTATTAAAGCAATGCAAGTAAGCTACTGTGATTTGGATTCAGTGAAATAATTATTAAAATGGTATAGTTTGCAAGTTTGAAGGTTGTAGTCAAAAGCAACCCCCCCCCAAAACAAAACACCAACAACAACAAACAAACAAAAAAAGATAAGAAAAAACCCGAAAAAAAGCAAAACAACAACAACCCAAAAACAAAAAACAAAAACAAAACACCCAGAAGATACTTTGAATATTACTCAGAAATATTTCAGTAGATAAATGTGACGTTTAATTTTGTGACAAGTATAGAACAGTAAGATTACGACCGCGTGCAGGTGCGACATTAAAAGTAGTTATCTGTCAGCTGTTTATCACGCAAACTGCTGTAATGCAGACACTTAGCTGTCACCGTGTCATCCTTTCACACAATCGTGTCCTCAAGATTACCGCGCAGAGTAATAGCATTAACAGTGAACATTAACAAATATAAAACTGCATGTTAATAAGGATGAAATTGCATATTAAACATAATATCATGGTATTAACAGAACGTATATATACATACTTAGTAAAAATATATACAAAAGCAATATCATTAAGTATTAGTATAGCCCTCTAGGACCCAAGTCCTGTTATACTGGTGACAAAAAATCTTTTTTGACTTGTTACATATATAAGATCATATTATACAAAACCAAACAAATATTCAAGATTTGACTTTTATTACGTCATTTCTGGCCATGGGTCATCGGTGACCCTCTGGGTTAGAAGTTCATTTCCATTCTTGATTACAATAGTATTGGTGTCCATTGAGATAAAGTCAAATCGTTTACAGTTGAAGTTTATTTTGTGTGATAAGATCTGTAGCAATCATTCCTCTCAGTGAAACACAAAGGAACCTTGCATTTCTTTTTTTGACATGTGTCTGTTTTGATCGTAGTTTGCACATCGACGGCGTTTGTCTGCCTTTTTGGGCCAGTGGCCCACTTCGTCGAAACGTCATTTACTGTGAAATGCTTCTTTTGATTGTGACGGTCCATTGCAAATATCCTAACTGAAAAAAAGGTATAACATTAAAAAATAAGAGTTTGTTTTGTTTATCGACACCACTAGAGCACATTGATTAATTAATCATCGGCTATTGGATGTCAAATATGATAATTCTGACCCGTAGTCATCGGAGGAAACCCGCTACGTTTTTTCTAATGCAGCAAGGGATCTTTTATATGCACTTTCCCACAGACAGGATAGCACATACCACAGCCTTTGATATACCAGTCGTGGCGCACTGGCTGGAACGAGAAATAGCCCAATTGGCCCACCGACGGGGATCGATCCCAAACCGACCGCGCATCAAGCGAGCGCTTTACCACTCCTAACATTAATGAATTCAATCACTTAAATGCTACCAAAGGATAGGTAGAAATATTGAATCACTGTAAAACAGTGATGATATCAGGTGTTCGCAAAAGCTGAGCATATCCTGCCCCACCGGTGGCACCCGTCATGAGCACAGAATTTGACCCCCTTACACTATTTTGTAACATTTACTTGTTATAGATGTTCAAAATTATAAAATTTGGATAAATATGAATGGAATACCAAACAAACCTACATTTTAAAACATTGTCATGTATTGTCGGTATATGGTTGGAAGATTGTACCTATTAGCCCAAAGGGTCACTGATGACCCCACCACATATCGAAACCCTAAATATCCTGAAATCTCATTGCATCCAGACAAAATACGTTTTTACATATTCTCTGAAGTGTACTGGTTTACTATATTTATGAGAAATGTAATATACTAACTTTATTGTGAAGCACAGATAACTTTTCAACCAATGTTTTTTCTATCTTCTGAAAATCGTGGGCAGCGCCATTTCTCACTGACCAATATTCAACTGAATCTCTTTAGACGTTGCGCTAATGAGTCGCCGGCGACCCTCTGTAGTCCATGGGCCAGATACCGAACCCCCCCCCCCCCCCCCCCCGGGATTTTTGGAGACAAGTATTTTTAGATACCTCATTATATATGAATTTAATATCTGCTTGTCTGCAGCAAAAATGTTGGTGGATTAAAAAAATATCGCCATTTGAATGGGGGTACCGTTGCACATTTTGTGTACCCCAAAACACTATATTAAAAAATTAAATATAGTGATAAAGTTGTCATCCATATAAATTTTTAACAGATATAAGGCCAAAATGAATGATATTCATCCTATACTAGATGTTAATAGTAACAAACCAAATAACAATGCAATATGTGGTATGAATAATGATATACTCATCGGCAAAAGTTAAGCAATGCCTGAAATGCATTATTTTCTATATTTACACATATTTTGGGCTGCTTGAACCTTTTACTATTAAAAATTGCACTGTATTTAATATATTGAGGCAGCATTATTCAAATATGGTTCAGTATATCTGCCTATACTATACTCAACAAAATTAATTAAGGTCCCATAGATATTTTAGCATTTTCCTTTAAATATGGGGGAAAATACAACTTCTTCCGTTGAAAGTTGTCAGCATTGTGGCATGTTCTTAAACTTAATGACTTAAATAACAATTTTGAGGGAACACAATGACAAAAAACATTCAGAACAAATGTGTAACAAATACTTGCCTAATTGTCATTTCAATATTTTTCATAAGTATGTGAAATCCCAGTGTTTTTTGCGTGTATAACCAGTAAAAGTTTACTGAAACAATGTATAGAAGCCATATATATGACCAAAACATGCTAAAATAATATGACAGTAACAAAGAATTATATTATAATATAACAAAGTTTACTAGCCCTTAATTAATTTTGTTGAGTATACATGCATGTTCATCAATATTATGAATATGTCCCTCTTTACTAAACACCAGTGTTAAAAATTTAAAGCATCAGTTTTGTGTACCTACCATAATTTCCTTTGCATTACATGTACAAGTCATCTATCTCACAGAAGTTCATCTTATACTAGTCTGTGTTTGTAATATTTTCAGATTTGCCTTTATATTTACATTGTGCTTAACTTATGCTCAAGTGTATATAATTAGTTTCTACATCAAATATTGTCTAGGAAAGTTTTGACTTCCTTTCACATTCCTTTGCATTTTCATGCAATTACAGTATGTCTGTCACGTTCACAATTTTTGGTATTGTCCTTCTCCAGGCTCTGCTCTGGCCCACCCATCAGTATGTCCATCAGCTCTCATGGTATCATATCACTATTTCATCTCAGCCATATGACAATTTGGTTGGGGAATAGCCTGGTATACCTGGCATGACTGATACCAAATGACAACTTGGCAATTTGTTCTCTTTATGTGCATTCTCATAGCATTCTCAGTGAATACATACATGTAGAGTGGAGAAGGCTGATTTATACTCTACTGTAGTTCAATATTATCATCCTTGATTTGGCAACAAATATTTCCAGATATTTCTCAAGTCATGATGTTTTTGTATGTTATTCACACCTGCACTTCCATAGAGAAGGTATATGAAATGATCTGCTTCTTAAATATATGAACATCAATTTTTGCTGAACTTCCATGAGCTAACAACATTTCAAGGAAGTCTTGGTGTTGCTTGAGAATGTTTAAAACCTCCAGTTTTCCATTCTGCATAAAAACACTGTTGGTATCATAGCCAGTAATGGCAAGCACAGCTGGAATTGCTACTTGGTGTCTTCCCTGCATCCTTAATGATGCTGTGCACATCTATAAGATGCCTCTTGTTGCCAAATTGAGTGTATACAAATGTCCGTATCTGGGATGGTGAACTGGCAGTAATGTACAGACATTGAAGTATAATCTTTGTTTCTGTATTTTCTTGTGCACTTTACAACACCCTCAGACATGGTTTGCGTTTGAAACATGTACTTTGTCTCACAAATAGAACCCTCTTCCCAAGAAGCTGAGGGCAGAGTTTTATTTAATTTTATTTAAATGGTCTTCTAGTCTCTTAAGACCTTTATAGGGATTCTTTAGATCAAGTGTGGCTTGGAAGAATCCCTTTCACATGAGAAATTTAGTGCCAAACCACGAATGCTGTTATTATGCTACTGTGGATTAGTTGCAAACCTTCCATCCAGTAGATATTCCCTGAAAATATGCTGTACCAATAGAGCAAATTGGAAGAGAGCAAATTGGCATGGTCTCATATGGTATTAGTCATATCTCAAAGTCCAGAGTATTCCTCAACCACATAAAAATGGCCGAGAAATGTCCAAAGAAATACTGAAGCTGAATTGGATGGTTTGTGATCTGATAACAAGAGCTGTTGACATATTGAGGGAGGAACAAGAGCAAAGGCCCAGAGGACAAAATAAGAAATTACAGATATTGTGAACATAATAGACATTATATTTGAGTCAGATGATAAGACTGAAATAGGAAAGAAAGTCAAGTACTAGATATGCCTGATGACTATATCTGATGTCAATTATATAAACCTAAGCATAAATTAAGCACAATTTAAATACAAATATGTTTTTAAAAATAGTACAAGCTTCTGTGAGATAGATGAATTGTAAATGTTTTAACACACATGCCGAGGAAAGGTACTTATAATTGGTTGGTACTAAGAACAGAGGGACATCTTCATAAATTTGTGAACATAGTACATAAACTCCATATACTTAACCATATTTGAATAATGAAGCCTCAATATGTTATAAAAAAAAAGCCAGGTCAGTTTGTTTTTTTAATAAAAGCTTCAGGCAATCCTAAGTATGTGTATACATAGAAATTAATACATTTCTGGCATTGCTTACTAGTAACTTATTTTGAGAAGTATATAATGTCAAAATGACCATATGTTTGATATCCAATAGCCGATGATAAATAAATCAATGTGTTCTAGTCGTGTCGTTAAACAAAACAAATATTATGTTTTGTTTCCGGGGAGCGGGGGTCTGGGATTTAGCTCAGTCGGTTGAGCGCTCACCTGAGGTGCTTGCGTCGCAGGATCGAACAACCTCAGTGAATCCGTTCGACTGATAGGGTTTTTTCTTGTCCACCACAACTGGTCAAAGGCCGTGGTATGTGCTTTCCTGTCTGTGCATATAAACGATCCCTTGCTGCATCAGGAAAATATAGAGGGTTTATTCTGTTGACTACGAGTCAGAATTACCAAATGTTTGATATTCAATAGCCGATGATTATTTAATCAATGTGCTCTAGTGGGGCCGGTAAACAAAACAAAACAAACTTCTTGTTTCCAGGATGGGTCTCTCCCCGCTGTTTTAGATCTGTAACAGTGCGGCGATACGAGGCCCACAGTACGATACATCGTCTTGTTTCCAGGATGGGTCTCTCCCCGCTGTCAAAACGACCGTGTTTTAGATCTGTAACAGTGCGGCGATACGAGGCCCACAGTACGATACATCGTCTTGTTTCCAGGATGGGTCTCTCCCCGCTGTCAAAACGACCGTGTTTTAGATCTGTAACAGTGCGGCGATACGAGGCCCACAGTACGATACATCGTTTTGTTTCCAGGATGGGTCTCTCCCCGCTGTCAAAACGACCGTGTTTTAGATCTGTAACAGTGCGGCGATACGAGGCCCACAGTACGATACATCGTTTTGTGGAAGGTCAGACATTGCGAATATACAGGTTGGATTATGTTTGGTTCAAAACGAAATACAGAAATTATGTACAAGAAATATACGGTCTGTTGCAGGAATTATCCAGCATGTAAGGCGCAAATTTCTATAACTGACTTCATGTACAACCGAGTTCCTTTATGAAATGCACTTGAAAACACCATCATATGATGCTTATAGCATTAAGAATGATTCCATTCTTAAGATAATAATGACATTGCCGTCGTTATGCCTTTGCAAACTGTTTCATCAGTACGGCAATGGTTTGTAAAGGAATTTGTATTGTGATATGCTCTGATTCACAATTTGAAATACTAATTCATCAGTACGGCTATGTTTGTAAAGGAATTTGTATTGTGATATGCTCTGGTTCACAATTTGAAATACTGATTCATCAGTACGGCAATGGTTTGTAAAGGAATTTGTATTGTGATATGCTCTGGTTCACAATTTGAAATACAGTCGTCGGTTCGGAACATGATATATTGACAGTAGGAAGGTATTTTTGAAATGGTTCATATTGAAGTCTCTGGTATTCATACTGAATTTGGTCCAACTTTGGATTTTCCATTTATCTGTGTTTGTCTGCCTTGCTAGCCTCCAAATGAGGTTATTTGTTTTCAATCAACTTTAGCTAAATGTTTGGAGTTTTGTTTTATCATTGGCACGATCCATTACCAGTGACTGTGATCCAACACATGCACAAAAAACATACAATTTCAAACATTTTATCCATCAGTGAGAGCCACCTCCAGTCTATCAATATTGTCCTTAGCTAGTTTCATCTGTATTAGGCTAAATGGGGGTTGAAAAATATTGAAATGCTAACTCGTGGTAGACTCTAGTTTCAGGAGACATAAAGCTCTATCGTTTGTCTTCAGCAGGAAGTACGACACACCCTGTCATGTTATTTTCAATGTCTGGATTAGTTCAACTTAATTATGAAGGTAGTAATGCATTAATATTAAATTTTAGGGAACACATACATCTGAATCACTTGCCAGTGTATTAATACAAATAATAAATAGGTAAACTTGAATATAATAAAATGTGTTGTTTTGATCTTTTAAGCTGTGGAGTCGATAGTATGCCTATTTGTGTGTGGTCATGTTATGATATGTTAGTATCTTCCATGGGCTCTGTACAAAGATACAATTGTAAACAATAATACCTTTGTAGTCATGGTTATATTACAAAGATAACACTAAATCCATTATTAATATGGGTTTTTAATCAATAAAGTAGATTTTTAATCGGTTTTAGCCTAATGAGAGATCATTTTAATGGCATATCACCAACATATAACGTCATATTCACTTTTAATGCAAGACCTAAGTGGTATTTTGCAGCCTAATATAGATTTGTGTTCAATAAAATCCTTGAAACAGAACATTTGAGGATGTCAACCTAAACTTCAAGTGAAATTACTGTTGAGAAACGGTAGAAATTGCACTACGTAATGTAAAAATAAAAGTGTTACTTGAGACCCTAACCCACTAGGGATGAAACGATTGCTTCTATTTCTGAAATTCATATTCCACTAATTTGCTTTTCTGTTATTTTTGCCTCGCCCTCCTAATAAATATTTTATAATGTATTTTATTTAGTTACTGTTAACAATTCCATTGAAATATTGCTGATATAAAATGTGTAATTACACAGCAAATCCTGCAACAAAACTTTATTTACAGGACGTAAATAATAACGAGGTCCAAATGAGCTTCTATTATAATTAGAACATTTAAAGAGACTAGTGTAGGTGCTGAGCCTAAACTTTATGTTAAATTTCTAGTGAAAATTTCTGTGAATTGTATTTTGTAACGTTACAGATTTTTTTTTTTATGAGACCCTAATCCTCAAAGGATTTCAATAATAGTAATATGTCTGAATTCTTCAATCCATTATCTACCAATCCTCCAAGTTATGTATTCCTAAATGCCCTGAGAAACATACCTGAATTGTACAATCAATTAACTCCCAATCATCCAAGTTTTGTATTCCTAAACACCCTGAGAAATATTTTACAATGCTTTTAATATAGTCACCCTTTAGCAATTCTGTAAAAATATAACTGTTGAGGAAATAGGGGTAGGGTTATAAAATGTGTAATTTCACAACAAATCCTGCAACAAAACTTTGTTTATAGGATGTAACTAATAATTCGATGTCCAAATGAGCTTCTGTTGTAATTAGAACATTTACAGAGTATATTTGAGGTGCTGAGCCTAAACTTTATGTTAAATGTTTACTGAAACATAAAACTGTGTGAATTGTATTTAGTAACGTTACAGAAAACGTGTTATATGAGACCCTAATCCTCAAAGGATTTCAATATTGGTAATATATCTGAATTCTCCAATCCATTATCTCCTAATCCTCCAAGTTATGTATTCCTAAATGCCCTGAGAAATATTTTACAATGCTTTTAATATAGTCAACATTTAGCAATTCTGTAAAAATGTTACTGTCGTGGAAATGGGGGTAGGGTCACAAAACGGGTAGATACACAAAGAAAGCTGTGAGTCCTGCAATGCTATCATACATTTTTCATCCCTAGGGATGTAGGCCTTGACAAAAATCGCTATGAGCATTCGTCCCCCCCAGATGGTATCAACCGACCCCTCTGGCTCATGGACTATAAAGGCTGTTCATTATTCACTCAAACAAAGTATATGTTTATTGTTGAGCTAATTCAGAAAATTAAACCCCAAAAATTTAATTACTCGTGATGTAATTCGCTTTCACAGTCTCCGTGTGATATTATATCGTATCGTTACACCATATTAGTATCGATATTACCAGGGCCGTAGCTAGGATTTTTTTTTTTTTTTTATTTTTTTTTATTTTTTTTGGGGGGGGGGGTGGAGGAGGGAGGGGGGCAACTGAGTAGTTAATAGTCTAAAAGATAATTTTCTTTAAGTTTCTATATTTTTCCCCCGGAATCCCCTCCCCACCCCCCACCCCCACCCCCACCCCTCTCCGCTAGCTACGGCCCTGATTACTGTAGTATCATTGTTATGTTACTAGATCGCAGATAATCATATCGCTGTTTATTAGCATGAATTCAGTATTATCGTTAACTAACTGCATCGCTGGCTGTACTATAGTATCATCATTTACTACCTGAATCGCTGATTGTATACTAGTATGACTGTAGTATCATCATTTACTACATAGATCGCTGATTGTATATGGGTATGACTGCAGTATCATCATTTACTACCTAGATCGCTGATTGTATATTCGTATGACTGCAGTATCACAATTTACTACCTAGATCGCTGATTGTATATTAGTATGACTGCAGTATAACCATTTATTACCTAGATCGCTGATTGTATATTGGTATGACTGCAGTATCATCATTTACTACCTAGATCGCTGATTGTATATTGGTATGACTGCAGTATCATCATTTACTACCTAGATCGCTGATTGTATATTCGTATGACTGCAGTATCACCATTTACTACCTAGATCGCTGATAGTATATTAGTATGACTGCAGTATCACCATTTACTACCTAGATCGATGATTGTATATTAGTATGGATGCAGTATCACCAGTTACTACCTAGATCGCTGATTGTATATTCGTATGACTGCAGTATCACAATTTACTACCTATATCGCTGATTGTATATTACTATGACAAGTATCTACTTTTAGTACCTAGATCGCTGATTGTATACTAGTATGACTGCAGTATCACTATTTACTACCTAGATAGCTGATTGTATATAAGTATGACTGAAGTATCACCATTTACTACCTAGATCGCTGATTGTATACTAGTATGACAAATATCTACATTTACTACCTAGATCGCTGATTGTATATTAGTATGACTGCAGTATCACCATTTACTAACTAGATAGCTGATTGTATATTAGTATGACCGCAGTATCACAATTTACTACCTAGATCGCTGATTGTATATTAGTATGACTGCAGTATCACCATTTACTACCTAGATCGCTGATTGTATATTAGTATGACTGAAGTATCACCATTTACTACCTAGATCGCTGATTGTATATTAGTATGACAAGTATCTACATTTACTACCTAGATCGCTGATTGTATATTCGTATGACTGCAGTATCACCATTTACTACCTAGATAGCTGATTGTATATTAGTATGACCGCAGTATCACCATTTACTACTTAGATCGCCGATTGTATATTAGTATGACTGAAGTATAACCATTTTCTACCTAGATCGCTGATTTTATATCAGTATGACTGCAGTATCACCATTTACAACATAGATCGCTGATTGTATATTAGTATGGCTGCAGTATCACCATTTACTACCTAGATCGCTGATTGTATATTAGTATGACTGCAGTATCACCATTTACAACCTAGATCGCTGATTGTATATCAGTATGACCGCAGTATCACCATTTACTACCTAGATCGCTGATTGTATATTCGTATGACTGCAGTATCACCATTTACTACCTAGATCGCTGATTGTATATTCGTATGACTGCAGTATCACCATTTACTACCTAGATCGCTGATTGTATATTCGTATGACCGCAGTATCACCATTTACTACCTAGATAGCTAATTGTATATTAGTATGACTGCAGTATCACCATTTACTACCTAGATCGCTGATTGTATATTAGTATGGCTGCAGTATCACCATTTACTACCTAGATCGCTGATTGTATATTCGTAGGACTGCAGTATCACAATTTACTACCTAGATCGCTGATTGTATATTAGAATGACAAGTATCTACATTTAGTACCTAGATCGCTGATTGTATATTAGTATGACTGCAGTATCACCATTTACTACCTAGATCGCTGATTGTATATTAGTATGACAAGTATCTACATTTACTACCTAGATCGCTGATTGTATATTCGTATGACTGCAGTATCACCATTTACTACCTAGATCGCTGATTGTATATCAGTATGACCGCAGTATCACCATTTACTACCTAGATAGCTAATTGTATATTAATATGACCGCAGTATCACCATTTACAACCTAGATCGCTGATTGTATATCAGTATAACCGCAGTATCACCATTTACTACCTAGATCGCTGATTGTATATTCGTATGATCGCAGTATCACCATTTACTACCTAGATCGCTGATTGTATATTAGTATGGCTGCAGTATCACAATTTACTACCTAGATAGCTAATTGTATATTAATATGACCGCAGTATCACCATTTACTACCTAGATCGCTGATTGTATATTAGTATGGCTGCAGTATCACCATTTACTACCTAGATAGCTAATTGTAGATTAATATGACCGCAGTATCACCATTTACTACCTAGATCGCTGATTGTATATTAGTATGACTGCAGTATCATCATTTACTACCTAGATCGCTGATTGTATATTAGTATGACTGCAGTATCACCATTTACTACCTAGATAGCTAATTGTATATTAGTATGACCGCAGTATCACAATTTACTACATAGATCGCTGATTGTATATTAGTATGACTGCAGTATCACCATTTACTACCTAGATCGCTAATTGTATATTCGTATGACTGCAGTATCACCATTTACTACCTAGATCGCTGATTGTATATTAGTATGACTGTAGTACCATCATTTACTACCTAGATCGCTGATTGTATATTCGTATGACGGCAGTATCACCATTTACTACCTAGATCGCTGATTGTATATTAGTATGACTGCAGTATCACCATTTACTACCTAGATCGCTGATTGTATATTAGTATGACTGCAGTATAACAATTTACTACCTAGATCGCTGATTGTATATTAGTATGACTGAAGTATCACCATTTACT
>NC_054707.1:30444722-30459722 GCF_016097555.1 Gigantopelta aegis
CCTAGATCGCTGATTGTATATTAGTATGACTGCAGTATCACCATTTACACCTAGATCACTGATTTACTACCTACCTAGATCGCTGATTGTATATTAGTATGACTGCAGTATCACCATTTACTACCTAGATCGCTGATTGTATATTAGTATGACTGCAGTATCACCATTTACTACCTAGATCGCTGATTGTATATTAGTATGACTGCAGTATCACCATTTACTACCTAGATCGCTGATTGTATATTAGTATGACTGCAGTATCACCATTTACTACCTAGATCGCTGATTGTATATTAGTATGACTGCAGTATCACCATTTACTACCTAGATCGCTGATTGTATATTAGTATGACTGCAGTATCACCATTTACTACCTAGATCGCTGATGTATATTTAGTATGACTGCAGTATCACCATTTACTACCTAGATCGCTGATTGTATATTAGTATGACTGCAGTATCACCATTTACTACCTAGATCGCTGATTGTATATTAGTATGACTGCAGTATCACCATTTACTACCTAGATCGCTGATTGTATATTAGTATGTATGACCATTTACTACAGATATATTACCATTCACCATTTACTACCTAGATCGCTGATTGTATTATATTGCAGTATCACCATTTACTACCTAGATCGCTGATTGTATATTTACTACCTTTACTACCTAGATCGCTGATTGTATATTAGTATGACTGCAGTATCACCATTTACTACCTAGATCGCTGATTGTATATTAGTATGACTGCAGTATCACCATTTACTACCTAGATCGCTGATTGTATATTAGTATGACTGCAGTATCACCATTTACTACTAGATCGCTGATTGTATATTAGTATGACTGCAGTATCACCATTTACTACCTAGATCGCTGATTGTATATTAGTATGACTGCAGTATCACCATTTACTACCTAGATCGCTGATTGTATATACCTAGATCGTGATTGACTGCAGTATCACCATTTACTACCTAGATCGCTGATTGTATATTAGTATGACTGCAGTATCACCATTTACTACCTAGATCGCTGATTGTATATTAGTATGACTGCAGTATCACCATTTACTACCTAGATCGCTGATTGTATATTAGTATGACTGCAGTATCACCATTTACTACCTAGATCGCTGATTGTATATTAGTATGACTGCAGTATCACCATTTACTACCTAGATCGCTGATTGTATATTAGTATGACTGCAGTATCACCATTTACTACCTAGATCGCTGATTGTATATTAGTATGACTGCAGTATCACCATTTACTACCTAGATCGCTGATTGTATATTAGTATGACTGCAGTATCACCATTTACTACCTAGATCGCTGATTGTATATTAGTATGACTGCAGTATCACCATTTACTACCTAGATCGCTGATTGTATATTAGTATGACTGCAGTATCACCATTTACTACCTAGATCGCTGATTGTATATTAGTATGACTGCAGTATCACCATTTACTACCTAGATCGCTGATTGTATATTAGTATGACTGCAGTATCACCATTTACTACCTAGATCGCTGATTGTATATTAGTATGACTGTAGTATCACATTTAGTATCAGATCGCTGATTGTATTTATGACTGCAGTATCACTTTACTACCTAGATCGCTGATTGTATATTAGTATGACTGCAGTATCACCATTTACTACCTAGATCGCTGATTGTATATTAGTATGACTGCAGTATCACCATTTACTACCTAGATCGCTGATTGTATATTAGTATGACTGCAGTATCACCATTTACTACCTAGATCGCTGATTGTATATTAGTATGATCGCTGATTGTATAGTATCACCATTTACTACCTAGATCGCTGATTGTATATTAGTATGACTGCAGTATCACCATTTACTACCTAGATCGCTGATTGTATATTAGTATGACTGCAGTATCACCATTTACTACCTAGATCGCTGATTGTATATTAGTATGACTGCAGTATCACCATTTACTACCTAGATCGCTGTTGTATATTAGTATGACTGCAGTATCACCATTTACTACCTAGATCGCTGATTGTATATTAGTATGACTGCAGTATCACCATTTACTACCTAGATCGCTGATTGTATATTAGTATGACTGCAGTATCACCATTTACTACCTAGATCGCTGATTGTATATTAGTATGACTGCAGTATCACCATTTACTACCTAGATCGCTGATTGTATATTAGTATGACTGCAGTATCACCATTTACTACCTAGATCGCTGATTGTATATTAGTATGACTGCAGTATCACCATTTACTACCTAGATCGCTGATTGTATATTAGTATGACTGCAGTATCACCATTTACTACCTAGATCGCTGATTGTATATTAGTATGACTGCAGTATCACCATTTACTACCTAGATCGCTGATTGTATATTAGTATGACTGCAGTATCACCATTTACTACCTAGATCGCTGATTGTATATTAGTATGACTGCAGTATCACCATTTACTACCTAGATCGCTGATTGTATATTAGTATGACTGCAGTATCACCATTTACTACCTAGATCGCTGATTGTATATTAGTATGACTGCAGTATCACCATTTACTACCTAGATCGCTGATTGTATATTAGTATGACTGCAGTATCACCATTTACTACCTAGATCGCTGATTGTATATTAGTATGACTGCAGTATCACCATTTACTACCTAGATCGCTGATTGTATATTAGTATGACTGCAGTATCACCATTTACTACCTAGATCGCTGATTGTATATTAGTATGACTGCAGTATCACCATTTACTACCTAGATCGCTGATTGTATATTAGTATGACTGCAGTATCACCATTTACTACCTAGATCGCTGATTGTATATTAGTATGACTGCAGTATCACCATTTACTACCTAGATCGCTGATTGTATATTAGTATGACTGCAGTATCACCATTTACTACCTAGATCGCTGATTGTATATTAGTATGACTGCAGTATCACCATTTACTACCTAGATCGCTGATTGTATATTAGTATGACTGCAGTATCACCATTTACTACCTAGATCGCTGATTGTATATTAGTATGACTGCAGTATCACCATTTACTACCTAGATCGCTGATTGTATATTAGTATGACTGCAGTATCACCATTTACTACCTAGATCGCTGATTGTATATTAGTATGACTGCAGTATCACCATTTACTACCTAGATCGCTGATTGTATATTAGTATGACTGCAGTATCTACATTTACTACCTAGATCGCTGATTGTATATTAGTATGACTGCAGTATCACCATTTACTACCTAGATCGCTGATTGTATATTAGTATGACTGCAGTATCACCATTTACTACCTAGATCGCTGATTGTATATTAGTATGACTGCAGTATCACCATTTACTACCTAGATCGCTGATTGTATATTAGTATGACTGCAGTATCACCATTTACTACCTAGATCGCTGATTGTATATTAGTATGACTGCAGTATCACCATTTACTACCTAGATCGCTGATTGTATATTAGTATGACTGCAGTATCACCATTTACTACCTAGATCGCTGATTGTATATTAGTATGACTGCAGTATCACCATTTACTACCTAGATCGCTGATTGTATATTAGTATGACTGCAGTATCACCATTTACTACCTAGATCGCTGATTGTATATTAGTATGACCGCAGTATCACCATTTACTACCTAGATCGCTGATTGTATATTAGTTTACTGCAGTATCACCATTTACTACCTAGATCGCTGATTGTATATTAGTATGACTGCAGTTCACAATTCACTACCTAGATCGCTGATTGTATATTCGTATGACTGTAGTATCATCATTTACTACCTAGATCGCTGATTGTATATTAGTATGACTGCAGTATCACCATTTACTACCTAGATCGCTGATTGTATATTAGTATGACTGCAGTATCACCATTTACTACCTAGATCGCTGATTGTATATTAGTATGACTGCAGTATCACCATTTACTACCTAGATCGCTGATTGTATATTAGTATGACTGCAGTATCACCATTTACTACCTAGATCGCTGATTGTATATTAGTATGACCGCAGTTCACAATTCACTACCTAGATCGCTGATTGTATATTCGTATGACTGTAGTATCATCATTTACTACCTAGATCGCTGATTGTATATTAGTATGACTGCAGTATCACCATTTACTACCTAGATCGCTGATTGTATATTAGTATGACTGCAGTATCACCATTTACTACCTAGATCGCTGATTGTATATTAGTATGACTGCAGTATCACCATTTACTACCTAGATCGCTGATTGTATATTAGTATGACTGCAGTATCTACATTTACTACCTAGATCGCTGATTGTATATTAGTATGACTGCAGTATCACCATTTACTACCTAGATCGCTGATTGTATATTAGTATGACTGCAGTATCACCATTTACTACCTAGATCGCTGATTGTATATTAGTATGACTGCAGTATCACCATTTACTACCTAGATCGCTGATTGTATATTAGTACTGACTGCAGTATCACCATTTACACCTAGATCGCTGATTGTATATTAGTATGACTGCAGTATCACCATTTACTACCTAGACCTAGATCGCTGATTGTATATTAGTATGACTGCAGTATCACCATTTACTACCTAGATCGCTGATTGTATATTAGTATGACTGCAGTATCACATTTTACTACCTAGATCGCTGATTGTATATTAGTATGACTGCAGTATCACCATTTACTACCTAGATCGCTGATTGTATATTAGTATGACTGCAGTATCTACATTTACTACCTAGATCGCTGATTGTATATTAGTATGACTGCAGTATCACCATTTACTACCTAGATCGCTGATTGTATATTAGTATGACTGCAGTATCACCATTTACTACCTAGATCGCTGATTGTATATTAGTATGACTGCAGTATCACCATTTACTACCTAGATCGCTGATTGTATATTAGTATGACTGCAGTATCACCATTTACTACCTAGATCGCTGATTGTATATTAGTATGACTGCAGTATCACCATTTACTACAGATCGCTGATTGTATATTAGTATGACTGCAGTATCACCATTTACTACCTAGATCGCTGATTGTATATTAGTATGACTGCAGTATCACCATTTACTACCTAGATCGCTGATTGTATATTAGTATGACTGCAGTATCACCATTTACTACCTAGATCGCTGATTGTATATTAGTATGACTGCAGTATCACCATTTACTACCTAGATCGCTGATTGTATATTAGTATGACTGCAGTATCACCATTTACTACCTAGATCGCTGATTGTATATTAGTATGACTGCAGTATCACCATTTACTACCTAGATCGCTGATTGTATATTAGTATGACTGCAGTATCACCATTTACTACCTAGATCGCTGATTGTATATTAGTATGACTGCAGTATCACCATTTACTACCTAGATCGCTGATTGTATATTAGTATGACTGCAGTATCACCATTTACTACCTAGATCGCTGATTGTATATTAGTATGACTGCAGTATCACCATTTACTACCTAGATCGCTGATTGTATATTAGTATGACTGCAGTATCTACATTTACTACCTAGATCGCTGATTGTATATTAGTATGACTGCAGTATCACCATTTACTACCTAGATCGCTGATTGTATATTAGTATGACTGCAGTATCACCATTTACTACCTAGATCGCTGATTGTATATTAGTATGACTGCAGTATCACCATTTACTACCTAGATCGCTGATTGTATATTAGTATGACTGCAGTATCACCATTTACTACCTAGATCGCTGATTGTATATTAGTATGACTGCAGTATCACCATTTACTACCTAGATCGCTGATTGTATATTAGTATGACTGCAGTATCACCATTTACTACCTAGATCGCTGATTGTATATTAGTATGACTGCAGTATCACCATTTACTACCTAGATCGCTGATTGTATATTAGTATGACTGCAGTATCACCATTTACTACCTAGATCGCTGATTGTATATTCGTATATTCGTAGGACTGCAATATCACCATTTACTACCTAGATCGCTGATTGTATATTAGTATGACTGCAGTATCACAATTTACTACCTAGATCGCTGATTGTATATTCGTATATTCGTAGGACTGCAGTATCACAATTTACTACCTAGATCGCTGATTGTATATTAGTATGACAAGTATCTACATTTAGTACCTAGATCGCTGATTGTATATTAGTATGACTGCAGTATCACCATTTACTACCTAGATAGCTGATTGTATATTAGTATGACTGAAGTATCACCATTTACTACCTAGATCGCTGATTGTATATTCGTATATTCGTAGGACTGCAGTATCTACATTTACTACCTAGATCGCTGATTGTATATTCGTATATTCGTAGGACTCCCATATCACAATTTACTACCTAGATCGCAGATTGTATATTAGTATGACTGCAGTATCACCATTTACTACCTAGATCGCTGATTGTATATTAGTATGACCGCAGTATCACCATTTACTACCTAGATCGCTGATTGTATATTAGTATGGCTGCAGTATAATTGTATATTAATATGACCGCAGTATCACCATTTACTACCTAGATCGCTGATTGTATATTAGTATGACTGCAGTATCACCATTTACTACCTAGATCGCTGATTGTATATTAGTATGACTGCAGTATCTACATTTACTACCTAGATCGCTGATTGTATATTAGTATGACTGCAGTATCACCATTTACTACCTAGATCGCTGATTGTATATGTATATTAGTATGACTGCAGTATCACCATTTACTACCTAGATCGCTGATTGTATATTAGTATGACCGCAGTATCACCATTTACTACCTAGATCGCTGATTGTATATTCGTATGACCGCAGTATCACCATTTACTACCTAGATCGCTGATTGTATATTAGTATGACTGCAGTATCACCATTTACTACCTAGATCGCTGATTGTATATTAGTATGACTGCAGTATGACCATTTACTACCTAGATCGCTGATTGTATATTAGTATGACTGCAGTATCACCATTTACTACCTAGATCGCTGATTGTATATTAGTATGACAGCAGTATCACCATTTACTACCTAGATCGCTGATTGTATATTAGTATGACTGCAGTATCACCATTTACTACCTAGATCGCTGATTGTATATTAGTATGACCGCAGTATCATCATTTACTACCTAGATCGCTGATTGTATATTAGTATGACCGCAGTATCACCATTTACTACCTAGATCGCTGATTGTATATTAGTATGACTGCAGTATCACCATTTACTACCTAGATCGCTGATTGTATATTCGTATATTCGTAGGACTGCAGTATCACCATTTACTACCTAGATCGCTGATTGTATATTAGTATGACTGCAGTATCACCATTTACTACCTAGATCGCTGATTGTATATTAGTATGACTGCAGTATCACCATTTACTACCTAGATCGCTGATTGTATATTAGTATGACTGTAGTATCACCATTTACTACCTAGATCGCTGATTGTATATTAGTATGACAAGTATCTACAATTTACTAGATAGAGATCGCTGAATTGTATATTCGTATGACTGCAGTATCACCATTTACTACCTAGATCGCCGATTGTATATTAGTATGACTGCAGTATCACCATTTACTACCTAGATCGCTGATTGTATATTAGTATGACTGCAGTATCACCATTTACTACCTAGATCGCTGATTGTATATTCGTATGACTGTAGTACCATCATTTACTACCTAGATCGCTGATTGTATATTAGTATGACTGCAGTATCACCATTTACTACCTAGATCGCTTGAGTATATTTCGTATGACTGCAGTATCCCCTATTACTACCTAGATCGCTGATTGTATATTAGTATGACTGCAGTATCACCATTTACTACCTAGATCGCTGATTGTATATTAGTATGACTGCAGTATCACCATTTACTACCTAGATCGCTGATTGTATATTCGTATGACTGCAGTATCACCATTTACTACCTAGATCGCTGATTGTATATTAGTATGACCGCAGTATCACCATTTACTACCTAGATCGCTGATTGTATATTAGTATGACCGCAGTATCACCATTTAGTACCTAGATCGCTGATTGTATATTCGTATGACCGCAGTATCACCATTTACTACCTAGATCGCTGATTGTATATTAGTATGACTGCAGTATCACCATTTACTACCTAGATCGCTGATTGTATATTAGTATGACTAACAGTATCACCATTTACTACCTAGATCGCTGATTGTATATTCGTATGACTCCCATATCACCATTTACTACCTAGATCGCTGATTGTATATTAGTATGACAGCAGTATCACCATTTACTACCTAGATCGCTGATTGTATATTAGTATGGCTGCAGTATCACCATTTACTACCTAGATAGCTAATTGTATATTAATATGACCGCAGTATCACCATTTACTACCTAGATCGCTGATTGTATATTAGTATGACTGCAGTATCACCATTTACTACCTAGATCGCTGATTTTATATTAGTATGACTGCAGTATAAGCATTTACTACCTAGATCGCTGATTGTATATTCGTATGACTGCAGTATCACCATTTACTACCTAGATAGCTCATTGTATATTAGTATGGCCGCAGTATAACCATTTAGTACCTAGATCGCTGATTGTATATTAGTATGACCGCAATATCACCATTTACTACCTAGATCGCTGATTGTATATTCGTATGACCGCAGTATCACCATTTACTACCTAGATCGCTGATTGTATATTAGTATGACTGCAGTATTACCATTTACTAGATAGATCGCTGATTGTATATTAGTATGACTGCAGTATGACCATTTACTACCTAGATCGCTGATTGTATATTCGTATGACTGCAGTATCACCATTTACTACCTAGATCGCTGATTGTATATTAGTATGACAGCAGTATCACCATTTTCTACCTAGATCGCTGATTGTATATTAGTATGGCTGCAGTATCACCATTTACTACCTAGATAGCTAATTGTATATTAATATGACCGCAGTATCACCATTTACTACCTAGATCGCTGATTGTATATTAGTATGACCGCAGTATCACCATTTACTACCTAGATCGCTGATTTTATATTAGTATGACTGCAGTATAACCATTTATTACCTAGATCGCTGATTGTATATTAGTATGACTGCAGTATCTACATTTACAAGATAGATAGCTGATTGTATATTAGTATGACTGCAGTATCACCATTTACTACCTAGATCGCTGATTGTATATTCGTATGACTGCAGTATCACCATTTACTACTTAGATCGCTGATTGTATATTAGTATGACTGTAGTATCACAATTTACTACCTAGATCGCTGATTGTATATTCGTATGACTAGTATCTACATTTACTACCTAGGTCGCTGGTTGTATATTCGTATGACTGCAGTATCACCATTTACTACTTAGATCGCCGATTGTATATTAGTATGACTGTAGTATCACCATTTACTACCTAGATCGCTGATTGTATATTCGTATGACTGCAGTATCACCATTTACTACCTTGATCGCTGATTGTATATTAGTATGACTGTAGTACCATCATTTACTACCTAGATCGCTGATTGTATATTAGTATGACTGCAGTATCACCATTTACTACCTAGATCGCTGATTGTATATTCGTATGACCGCAGTATCACCCTTTACTACCTAGATCGCTGATTGTATATTAGTATGACTGCAGTATCTACATTTACTACCTAGATCGCTGATTGTATATTAGTATGACCGCAGTATCACCATTTACTACCTAGATCGCTGATTGTATATTCGTATGACCGCAGTATCACCCTTTACTACCTAGATCGCTGATTGTATATTAGTATGACTTCAGTATCATCATTTACTACCTAGATAGCTGATTGTACATTAGTATGACTGCAGTATCACCATTTACTACCTAGGTCGCTGATTGTATATTCTTATGTCTAGTATCTACATTTACTACCTTTATTATCATTATATACACGTTATATATCCGGGCTATGTTTTGTGATCACTGGAAAAATAAGTTTTCACTACATCAGTGAGCAAACGCTACAACATTATGGATAATTACAATAGTTAGCAATTGCTAAATCAGTAAGAAATCACTACATACCAGTTAGCAATCACTAAATCAGTCAGCAATCACTACATCTGACAGGCATCAATGGTCTGTAGTCAGCAATCGGTACTTAGTTAGCAATCACATTTGTATTCAGTGTAACGCAGCAATCACTACACCAATGTCATAGTCAGAGATCACTATATCAGCTGTGTAGTCAACTGTCACTATATTAGCTGTAGTTGAAAATCACTATCAGCTAGTAATCGGCTAAATCAGCTGTGTAGTCAGCGATCACTAAATCACCTTGTAGTTGACGATCACTACATAAGCTGTGTAGTTACAGATTACAATATCAGCTTTGTGGTGAACTACTGTATCAGCTATGTTTAGTCGGCGATCACTATCACAATATCAACTGTAGTTGTTTAACACTATATCAGCAGATGTGTGGGCATCGATCACTATATCAGCAGCTGTGTAATCAGCCATCAGTATATCAGCTGCGATCACAATATCAGCCCAGTAGTTATTTAACACTATATCAGCAGATATGTGGGTACCGATCACTATATCAGCTGTGTAATCAGCCATCAGTATATCAGCTTTATAGACAGAGATCACAATATCTATATAGTCGGCGATCACTATATCAGCTGTGTAGTCAGCAATCACTATATCAGCTGCGTAGTCAGCGATCACTATATCATCTGTGTAGTCAGCGATCACTATATCAGCTGCGTAGTCAGCGATCACTATATTAGCTGTGTAATCAGCGATCACTATAGCAGCTGTGTAATCAGCGATTAATGTATCAGCTGTGTAATCAGCGATCACTATAACAGCTGTGTAATCAGCGATTACTGTATCAGCTGTGTAATCAGCGATCACTGTATTAGCTGTGTAATCAGCAATTACTATATCATCTATATAATCGAGACCACTATATCAGCTGCGTAGTAAGCGATCACTATATAGCAGCCGTGTAGTCAGCGATCACTATATCAGCTGTATAGTCAGCGATCGCTATATCAGCTGTGTAGTCAACGATCACTGTATAGCAGCTGTGTAGTCGGCGATCACAATAACATCTATATAGTCGAAAACTACTATATCAGCTGTATAATCAGCGATCACTATAGCAGCTGTGTATTCAGCGATCACTATATCAGTTGTGTAGTCAGTGATCACTATATGAGCTGTGTAGTCAGCGATCACAGTATCAGCTGTGTAGTCAGCGATCACAATAGCATCTATATAGTCGGCGAACACTATATCAGTTGTTTAATCAGCGATCACTATATCAGCTGTGTAATCAGCGATCACTATATCAGCTGTGTAATCAGCGATCACTATATCTGCTGTGTAGTCAGCGATCACTATATCAGCTGTGTAATCAACGATCACTACATCAGCTGTGTAATCAACGATCACTACATCAGCTGTGTAATCAGCGATCACTAAATTAGCTGTGTAATCAGTGATCATCACATCAGCAGCTGTGTAATTATTTACTTTTATTAATAATCTCTGGGACTATGACTAGTAACTTGGATAACCCGTACAAATATTTGTGTTGTGTTAGTACATAATTTATACTAAAAGACTCTGTGTAATCAGTAACAGGAAACACCCCTTCCCTCGTCTCGTCTATCGCCAGCACCTAACTAAACTATGGTTTTCTTCATACAACAGTAGATTGTTTTTCCCATTCCTACCACTGTTTCACGACTACAACTCGTAATAACAGTAACCAAAAATGACAACAGCGGGTTTCCTCTCTAAAACTAACCCTCTGACCTCTGTTCTGGGGAAATAGGTGAATCACATATCGTACAGTCTGTTGAAAATTATTTGGATGTAAGCATGAAACAAGTTAAATATCGTCATCCATTTTCTATACTTTTTTCATTTGCAGGCATCGAGCATTTTGAAGGAACACGTGATATATTTTAATGTATCCCCCCGAAGACCAGACAGGAGACACGTGGGCTTATGTGTATAAAAGACCAAGAACAAAGTAATTTAATTATAATTTAATCAACTGCCAAGTTTTGGAACAAAACAAAACAAAGAATGTTTCAAAGGGCCGTTACTTAAAATACTTATGTAACAGGTGCCAGTAACAGCGACAAGAGCTTGTGTTATCTTGATATAGTAGTCATTACCATCGCTAAGGCATATGGATCTACGAGGCACGATAACCAATTGTAACAAGCTTCCCAGTTTAGCAGCATTTCTAGATTACTAATGCCAAAGTGCCAGAAATAACTCACTTTTGTTGACCGATTGCAGCTTCAGCACCAGTAATAGAAACACACCAAACTGCAAGCAACAAATGGAATTTCCATTCTTCCTCGTGGTCATTAAACAGTGATAAAAGTGCTTTACGATACGAAAGGAAACTACAACTGCATTTGATTAATTGACTAGTCAAGTGACAGTATGTCAGGCCGGCAATGAGCACATGTTTTATTTATTAACATTTTAAATGTCTCTTGTTTAGAGTCTGTCGACTAAATAAATAATAAATCTTTATGTATTTATACCTGCTAAACATCGCACACACGTTAGTATAAAAAAAAGTAAAGTTTGTTTTATTTAACGACGCCGCTAGAGCACATCGATTTTTTATCTTATCATCGGCTATTGGACGTCAAATATATGGTCATTCTGACACTGTTTGTTTAGAGGAAATCCGCTGTCGCCACATAGGCTACTCTTTTACGACAGGCAGCAAGGGATCTTTTATTTGCGCTTCCCACAGGCAGGATAGCACAAACCATGGCCTTTGTTGAACCAGTTATGGATCACTGGTCGGTGCAAGTGGTTTACACCTACCCATTGAGCCTTGCGGAGCACTCACTCAGGGTTTGGAGTCGGTATCTGGATTAAAAATCCCATGCCTCGACTGGAATCCGAACCCAGTACCTACCAGCCTGTAGACCGATGCCTAACCACGACACCAATGGATCATTGGACACACACACACACACACACACACACACACACACACACACACACACACACATATATATATATATATATATATATATATATATATATATATTATTGCATGAGTGGCCATTAGATATCATTTATCTTACAACGAGTTGTTTTACAATGTATCTAACGAGCGAAAGCGAGTGTGGTACGTTTTTAAAGAACGAGTTGTAAGCTAAATGGTATCTATCAGAAACGAATGTATTATTCAATTTTTTACATATCCTTAAAAACCATGTTATAAGCAAATTGTAACATATTTTTCGACTAAAAGTTATTTACAGCCCTTGCTCTTACGCGTCAGTCAAATGATTGTCAGGTTAACTATATGTCACAGTGTAATCAATTTCGATCATGCCGGGGTTTTTTCATTGGATGTATGGCATTGGTGCCCTGATCATCACCTAGGAGCAGCCAGTCGTATGTCTTGAACTCGTTAACACACGTACATGTGTAAACAAGTATGTGTTATCAAAAATAACGAATGATGTTCTCACCAACGGGTGTTTAAGAAAAACGTTTTCAAGACATTGCTATGACCCAGGCAATAAAGATTACGTGGGAAAAAAATACGACATTTATGTGACCATTTATTGGAGACCATATGGGTATTAAAAATAAATAAATAATAAATAAATAAATATACAAATATACAAATATTAAAACCTCAAACTTGAACCCTCAAACTTGAGTACGGTCGGTAGAGTATTCGCCTGAGGTACTTCGGTCGTAGGATTGAACCCTCTTGAACCCATGTTTTGATTTGGTTAACCCCGTCCCAACCAGTGCCCCACGACTAGTATATCAAAGGCCGTGGTATTTGTTAATCAGTCTGAGAAAATAAATGCAGATAAAAATCCCTTATTACTAATGGAAACATGTAGTGGCTTTCCTCTAAGACAATATGTCAGAATTACTAAATGATTGAAAACAAATAGTCGATAAATAATAAATCAATGTGCTCTAGTAATGTTGTTAAACAAAACAAACTTTGGCTATTTCATTTCATCCGATGAACATACTGGTTGCGTGACGTTTGATACTAAGTTTTTTGTGTGTGCTGGGATGACGTATCTTATGACAATGACACCGCAAACGTTTGTAAGTAGCTCATTTCAGCTGTTGGTTCTGCACTAACCACGTGGTCTTCAACAGCACTATCTCAAATTAAACCTGTGAAGAGAAGAATTTAAGAAATAATTACGAGTAATATTAGATGTTCTATTTTGATAGAGAATGACTCCGGCGTATAAAATAAAAATTAAAATATTCCCAGTTATGTGTCCACCGATGTAATTCCTAACTGATGAACTATCTGAAGCAACTTAAATAGAAAGTCGCATTTAAAAACCTATAATTAAAGATTATTTGTGACATCACTGGAACGTTAAGAATGCAGGGAATCTTATTCATATTTTAACCTACGTATGACTACTGCTTTCCAACTCGAGCACAGGGCATTCGACCAAATTCCTAACAGCTTCTTGCCACTGTGAGTTATTTCTCCCTTAATAGTTGCGCTGACACCAAGTGATTAATCAGAGGACTGATCTGTATCTACACGTTTAGCTTGTGTTCCTAACGCCGCCGCCGCCGCCGCATGCAGATACGAACATGCAGCGTAAATCACGTGTATCACATTAACAACGAGTGTTAAACAAGCTTTGGCAGCAAACACTTTCCTTAGAGTTATTTCTCGGGAAATGATCATAGAAATCTCCGTACTATAGCCAGCTTGTAGACGACTTGTTGCCAAGTAGGCTGGTGAAGTGAAGCTTTTCAAAACAGTTCTAGGACAATTCACCATTATGTACTTAAACATATCGTATACATAATATATGTAAAGCGGAACGACGAAACAGTGAGCCTACGGGAGCTTTAATTCCGTAAAATA
>NC_054707.1:30462222-30487222 GCF_016097555.1 Gigantopelta aegis
TTAGCAAATCGGGGGGGGGGGGGGGGGGGGGGGGGGGAGGAGGAAAAAAATGAGCGAAAAAATAATAACAACAACAACAATACCAACAAACAACAACAGTAATAATAATCATAATAATAATAACAACAAAAATAATAGCAATACAACAATAATAGCAACAAAAACAAAAACAAACCCAAACAACAAAACAAACAATAAAACAAACAGCAACTAAAACAAAACAAAAAGAATAACATACTACTAGACAGACAAAAATTCAATACAATGAGGCATATATAAATACAGTTTGTATATACATGTATAACTACCAGGCGGAATATTCCTGTTTGTAATGTCTAACTGGTATTATCTTGACAATAACCTTAAGAGTGATTTAACTGTTTTCACATGATCGTGATTAACCACAAATAAACCATGTCTAAACAAAGAACACGGGCAATGATTAAGGGCCATTATTTTGAAGTGTTTTACCTGCGAAATGACTGTTTTAAAATGTCTGAAAATAGTAACTCTTTTTTTTCCCATGAACACAATCAAGTTCCATGGATTCATCGACCCATTTTGAGATCCTGCCGCTAACTGGTACACCGACAGCGCGCTGTCGCTATTAAGGCCTATGGCTCTTTCGCAGGATTCGATGGAAAAAATCCCAACTTCCAATTACTGTTAATTATGGAAATGTATTTTGTATTTTCATTTTAGCGGTCAATGATCGCAGTTTCTTTGACCTATATTGCTAAGCACCCTGGAAATCTAATTTGTTCTTTTGAACTAACATGATTTGTTACAAATAGTCTTCTAGAATCATCCTGATAGATAACAAGTAGATAATAATGTTTTCCCCAAAACTGTTGTTTTAACTTCGAAAGGTTTTAAACATTTTCAAGAGATTCTCCAAACAGACCTATTTGACCATTTTCCCATGTGTTCAAACTCATCAAAATCCAGATATATGTGCAGTGGGTTTTCAAAATATCGAACAACTATGTTCATACCATACTATTTAAGTATGCCATTACTTACCTTTTGAAGATTAAAATAGCAATGCTTAGATGACAACTTTTCTCTGTTTCAAAGGATTATATATAAAGGATATATATATATATATATATATATATATATATATATAGGGGAAACAATCCCATTGGTGTTCAAGTGGATGGCAGCTCCACTCAGCACACACACACACACACACACACACACACGCACGCACGCACACACAAACACACAGTCACACCACACACACAAACACGCACGCACGCACGCACATACATACACACATGCACACACAAGCGCGCACACACACACACAAACAAACACACACACACACACACACACACACACACACCGCATCCTATTTCTCACGACCGGCCTCGGTGGCGTCGTGGTTAGGCCATCGGTCTACAGGCTGGTAGGTACTGGGTTCGGATCCCAGTCGAGGCATGGTATTTTTAATCCAGATACCGACTCCAAACCCTGAGTGAGTGCTCCGCAAGGCTCAGTGGGTAGGTGTAAACCACTTGCACCGACCAGTGATCCATATCTGGTTCAACAAAGGCCATGGTTTGTGCTATCCTGTCTGTGGGAAGTGCACATAAAAGATCCCTTGCTGCTAATCGGAAAGAGTAGCCCATGTAGTGGCGACAGCGGGTTTCCTCTCAAAAATCTGCGTGGTTCTTAACCATATGTCTGACGCCATATAACCGTAAATAAAATGTGTTGAGTGCGTCGTTAAATAAAACATTTCTTTCTTTCTTTCCTATTTCTTACGAACCTATACATCCATACGGGATCCGAACCCAGTACCTACCAGCCTGTAGACCGATGGCCTGCCACGACGCCACCGAGGCCGGTACATCTATAACGAGTCTATCTTTTGTATCTTAATAATAAAAGCAAAAGTAAATAAAGACAAAATTTGATGACAATCAGCCAATAAAAAAGGTTTAGCAAATGTTTCCAAAACATCGTGCAATAGATATTCTGGTATCTTGTTATTCTATGCATAGAATCAAAGTTTTGGACAAAATTAGCTAAGTAAATTATTTCTTCTTTTTTTTCAAAATTGATTTAAAAAAATCAAACACGCATACAAAAACAAAAGAACAAACACCGATAGTACATATGGGTTGCATTCCTAGGTCTTGGAAAATGAATCCACTTTCGTTACAATACGATGCTACAATTCATATATAAGTACATGTATTGCTATTTTATTTTCGTAAGTACAGCTATATCATTCAAAGAAGTTAATTTATCAGGACTTCATACATCAAGATCATATCACAATTATACACATCTGTTTAATACGATTTCTTGTTCCAGTCAGTGTACTATGACTGGTATATCAAAGGCCGTGGTATGTGCTATCCTTCTTGTGGGATGATGCATATAAAAGATCCCTTGATACTAATGGAAAAATGTAGACTGTATGTCAAAATTACCAAAAGTCTGACATCCAATAGCCGATGATTAATAAATCAATGTGCTCTAGTGGTGTCGTTAAACAAAACAAACTTTTTAACTGTTTAATACGATGCATGGTACTCCATACATGTTTGTATAAGTTGACTACTAGTACGTAAATACCGTCAGGACTTGAAATATTCCTGTAACCAGGCCCGTTGGAACCTGGGGGCGGTTTCTTTTATCTCTATATAAATAAAGAAAAATATGGCTTGCCCCCAAACCCCTATATACCCCCACGCCCACCCCCACCCCCGCTCCAAATCCAGATATCGTTCTTACGGGCCTGCGTAGCACGAGAGATGTCCGTTTAAACACCAAGTGCGTAATGTTTTGTTTAGCTTAAATAATTATAATTAATGGTTTCAGTGGATCATGCATTTCATTTCCATTAGATGTTCATATACATGCAGTGCATTACACATTTACACATTTAGGTACTTCAATGAAAATCAACCATGCATTTTAGATTGCTGCGTCATACACGAAGCGTTTTTATTTTTGACTCATCAAACATCGCATTACGTTAACTTCAGCCTGCCTTTGTCCGCTGAACAAAATCGATATCGACATAGCATTTTGTGTTTAATGTTTCTTTGAACTGCCTATTCAGGGCCAGTTATGTTGTCGAGTGAACTAGAGAGGAAATACTTAGTTTGTGACGAGAAAGAGTTGGTTTGTAACGAGAAAGAATTGGTTTGTGACGAGAAAGAGAACAGACAGTAGGCCGAACAGACAGTAGGCCGAACAGACAGTAGGTTGAACAGACAGTAGGCCGAACAGACAGTAGGTTGAACAGACAGTAGGCTGAACAGACAGTAGGTTGAACAGACAGTAGGTTGAACAGACAGTAGGCCTAACAGACAGTAGGCCGTAGGTTGAACAGACAGTAGGCCGAACAGACAGTAGGCCGAACAGACAGTAGGTTGAATAGACAGTAGGTTGCACAGACAGTAGGCTGGACAGACAGTAGGCCTAACAGACAGTAGGCCGTAGGTTGAACAGACAGTAGGCCGAACAGACAGTAGGCCGAACAGACAGTAGGTTGAATAGACAGTAGGTTGAATAGACAGTAGGTTGCACAGACAGTAGGCTGGACAGACAGTAGGCCTAACAGACAGTAGGCCGTAGGTTGAACAGACAGTAGGCCGAACAGACAGTAGGCCGAACAGACAGTAGGTTGAATAGACAGTAGGTTGAATAGACAGTAGGTTGCACAGACAGTAGGCTGGACAGACAGTAGGCTGGACAGACAGTAGGTCGAACAGACAGTAGGCCGAACAGACAGTAGGTTGAACAGTTAGTAAGTTGAATGTTTTGTTTTTCAACTTATATTTTCGTGCTTATATCCTATTAAGGTTCAAGCACGCTGTCCTGGGCACACACGTCATCTATGTGGGCTGTTTGTCCAGGACAGTGGGTTAGTTGTTAGTTGGTTAGTGGTTAGTGAGAGAGAAGAGGGCGTAGTGGCCTTACACCTACCCATTGAGCTCTGGTTTGGAACCGGTACCGGGCTGCGAACCCTGTACCTACCAGTCTGTAGTCCGATGGCTTAAACACTGCGCCACTGAGGCCGGTTGAATTATGTTCTTGTCCTTCTCCTCGATCCATTAGAATTGTTAAGACTACAGCAGATCTCAAATTCACAAATAATAAATAAATAGAAGAAATGAACACGTCAAAAACGTCGATATTTTGCATATCATTTTGTTTTATTTTACTATTTTTTAATATAATTATTTGTTTACTTATTGAAGCACAGGCATATCATCACTTTCCGTCATTTTAAGAAGGGAAAGAAGGGAGGCATGTTTTATTTAACACATTTAATTTTAATTACGGTTATATGGCGTCGGACATAATATTTTGGTTAAGGACCACGAAGATAATGAGAGAGGAAGCCCGCTGCCACCACACAATCATGAATTACTCTTTCCGATTAGCAGCAAGGGATATTTTACACGCAGCATCCCACAGACAGGATAGTATCTACCACGGCCTTTGTTACACCAGCTGTAGAGTACTGACTGGAACGAAAAATAACCCAATGGGCCCACCGACGAGGATTGATCTTAGACTGATCGCGCATTAGGCGAGCGCTTTACCACTGGGCTACGTCCCGCCCTTTCATTTTAAGAGTGACTGCAGAGTATTTTAGAAATCAGTTCAGATAACCGAATAAGTAGTGAAAACGATCAGGTCACAAAATATGTACAGATATACACATTCCTGATCATAAAATAGGAACACAAACGCACACATACAACATGACGACGACGATGACAATGGTGAAGAAGATGCTAATAATGATCATGATGGTGGTGTTGATGATGATGATGATGATGGTGGTGGTGGTGGTGATGATGATGATGGTGGTGGTGGTGGTGGTGGTGGATGATGATGATGATGATGATGATGGTGGTGGTGGTGGTGGTGGTGGTGGTGGTGATGATGATGATGATGATGGTGATGATGATGATGATGATGGTGGTGGTGGTGATGATGATGATGATGATGGTGGTGGTGATGATGATGATGGTGATGATAATGATGATGGTGGTGATAATGATGATGGCGGTGGTGGTGATGATGATGATGATGGTGGTAGTGATGATGATGATGATGATGATGGTGGTGGTGGTGATGATGATGATGATGATGGTGGTGGTGATGATGATGATGATGATGATGGTGGTGGTGGTGATGATGATGGTGGTGATAATGATGATGGTGGTGATGATGATGATGATGATGGTGGTGGTGGTGGTGGTGGTGGTGGTGGTGGTGGTGGTGGTGATGATGATGATGACGATGATGATGGTGGTGGTGGTGGTGGTGGTGGTGGTGATGATGATGATGATGATGATGGTGGTGGTGGTGATGAAGCAAAGAAGACCCACACAAACATGCACACACACACAAAATATTTGTTCGTTTGGAAAATGGTTTTCACTGATTTCTGTTCGTGCTAATCTAGTCTTACAAAATGTCTATACATATATTCATTTGCGTCCATGTCCACTGAAGTAGCGGAATTACCAACTGTGATAGCTGTAATGCACGCGGCAGCGTGAGGACAAGTAAACCTATGATAAGCTACTGTCATTTACCCTCACAACGCCGAACACTAAACAGCGAAACGCGAAATGATATATAGCTTGCCCATCCCATCCCTCGTTGCTGGCATCTTTTCACGGCTATGGTAATACATAAATCATAGTATGCACCTTAATGTAAATACATTATCTTTTGAAGGTATGAACGAGAGAATAAAAAAAATATATCGATTATTCTTAGTAATAAATCTTCAAACGGAACAGTTTTTTTAAGAACAGATATGCCAAATAACCATCGGCGTTAATATAAGCACAAACTGATTTTATTTTTCGTATTAATTCAGATGAGTTTGACTGTTAATTACTGTCTTTAGTACCTTGTGGGCAAACACAGCTCCCACTCATGTGAAGACCAAAGATCAAACAGCAGAAACGCCTGTGCGGAAGCATTCGACTGGGAAATTCGTCACGTATGTACGTTGATGAGATGAGCCTGCCTCGTCATTCACGGCACGCGACGAGGATTTGAAGGGGCGGGGCATCGTGACTGACAGAGCAATCAGCTGACTTCAACATAGTTCCTGCATTTGCGAAATGTTTGTCAATGACGATGAGGCTAAGTGTTACATATATATATATCTGCTCACTATAGAGTAAATCAGAGACGGTGAGAAGCATATAAAAGCTATAGCGGCTTTGTGGCTCGCCTGTAACCTGTATGCCTTTAGCCTTAATCACCAAATGAGAGAGCCACGCCGGTAGCCGGAAGCACAATGGTGTTTACAATCTCTGGTCACCTAATGCTCTGGACATTTGGAATCTTTTTTGTTCGCCAACATTCCGTGATAAGCCAAGAAACAAACGTTACTGTAGAATGGCCGGACCAACAGTTGATTTCAGACGTTGCAAACTTTTCTGCGAAACCCGAAATAACGGAAATTAACGTATCTGTCGAAGGCAGTGACATTGCTAATGTTTCCGAAAGTTCCGTCGATGTCAATAATACTGTTAGGAACGACAACAGTTCTGCCAACGACACCATTTATTCAAATAACACCTTAACTGTTAATAATACTACCAGTACTAGTTTTCCGAAAACTAACAGTAGCAAAGCTGACAAAAACCGCGAGTGTTCTGTGTGCGCTCTGAAAGACCAGGACAAAAATCTGAGGCTTCAGGCGATTAAGAACCAGATCATGACAAGACTCCGATTTGACGGATCCATGCCCAACATCACAGACAGGACGCTGCCTAAGGTGCCTGCGTTCGCCCATCTTCTGGAAGACAATGAAATGCAAAATGACTCCCCGTACGACACGAGTTGGAATGAGTACTATGACGAAGACGAACAGCCGTACGGCAGGACCGAAAGGGTATTCACTATCGCAAAACAACGTAAGTGTCTATTTGTTTTCCCAGTCTCTGTTTCTGCCCCACCCCTCTGTTTCTGCCCCCTCTCTGTCTACCCCCTCTCGCTTCTCCCTCCTTCCCTCCCTCTCTCTCTCTCTCTGTCTCTCTCTCTCTCTCTCTCTCTCTCTCTCTCTCTCTCTCTCTCTCTCTCTCTCTCTCTCTCTATCTCTCTCTCTCCTCTCTCTCTCTCTCTCTCTCTCTCTCTCTCTCTCTCTCTCTCTCTCTCTCTCTCTCTCTCTGTGTGTGTGTGTGTGTGTGTGTGTGTGTGTGTGTGTGTGTCTATTTCAATGTTGTTTATTGCATATACTAGTAGCAAACTCCACACAAAAGTTTCACTTAAAACATCTTTATTACATATCTCTTGATAAATTTGTTATAGAATATTATAACTATATTTTAGTCACTTTTGTAGGGCCTATAGGCATAGCGCCAGAATGCTTGATGGGGAATCCAACGGTGACGATATTAATATATATTTATATATACTAAACCATTGCAACCTTCCTGTTTAATAAATCTTATCAAAGACAAGGTTATCCTGTGTCCAAATGACCGTTCACTGGACCAATCAAAACCCTACTGACTGCAAAGCGCTTAAGGCATTTGAAATGACATACAAGAAAAGATATCTCGGATACGAAATGGCATAGTTCATATGACATCTATTAACGAACACATGGAATGGATTGAATAGTAAGATCGGATTTCTTTTGCTTTCAGTCCCTTTGATTATTGTATATTATTTTATAAAAACAATCTCTCCATTTGATACTACCCTTCCTGTATAAAATATCCGCTGTGACGCAGTTACCTGAAGTTAGACAACTCTAGGCTGATGAGTCAACAATACGACAGAATAATGTTCAATTTTACAGACTGGCAGTTGTTAGTTCATCGATGAGGGATTCCAAGGTTTTGGAACACTGGTGGGATGGATTTGGTTTAACTGTAGTCTACGCCTACAAATATACGAATGTTCTCGATTTCATCAAATAAGTTTAATTAGGTGTGTCAAAAGGACAGTGTCTATATATATATATATATATATATATATATATATATATATATATATATATATATATATATCAAATTTATAAATATTGAAATCTGCACTACAGATATCAATGATCTGGCCTTTTGACACATCATGTTAATGCACACACTAAGGCTCCGCTGGTGATTGATATAAACAAGACATGTAGGATTAGTAACAGAAACAGAGTGGGTTGATTAATATGGATGATTAAATCGGAGATTTGACTCCTACGTTTGTGCAGCTTAGAGGTTTTGTATAATTATACCTCATCATTATCACCTTCGTAAAGCATGGATGGCGAAACAAATATCGGCATTTACCAGCATTGCCGATATCGTCTTTGCTGAGATTGCATAGGGAAAAATACGTGCAGTTTTCTGCCGTCTACCATGTTGCTTGTTTATGGAATGCTCTTCAAGAGGGGTGAACGCCTCCAAAGTATGTGACACAATTAATATGAAATCAGTGATCTCTAGTGGTATTATTAAAATAATAATAATAATAATAATAATAATAAAAAAAAATAATAAATAATATGACGTCATCACGTTTGCTTTTATATCATAACATATTATGACGTTGTTAGATTAAGTCCTATCCTTGTACCCCTCTTGAAGAATTCTCCATAAAAAGTCAAAATAGCAGCTGGCACAAAATTACATGCTTTTTGCCCTATGCGCTCTCAGCGAAGTCGATATAGGTGACATAGTTATCATCTGGTATGTGGAATCTGTGTCATTGTAATGGTTTTTTCAAGATTTGTGTCTGGACAAACTTTGGAGGAAATCTAACGGCAATTAAAGGTAGGAGAGTAATTTTTCGTAGTTGTTAACAATTTGGTTCGGACAATAGTTGTTAAACTAGGGCTGTGACTTCGTGGAATATAACCGTTAGAGCACATTCCGGAAGTTCAATATAGTTTGTTACTATGCACCCCACTCACTGTTCGTAAGGTTTGGTTAAAATGGTACTTGTACTGATACATAATTTTCTACATTTTCACGAGCGTACGAACCGTACGCGGCGGGGGGGGTGGGGGGGGGGGGGGGGGGGGGGGGGGAAGGATTTTAGCGTACACTTTTTTGAAAATGAAAAATGTCGATCAACATTTTTCATTTGGTGATGTACACTTTAAGGGGGGTCAAAAGTGTACGGTTTGTACGCTCGTGAAAATGTTGAAAATTATAGACGGCCCCTTACCATGATATTTTTTCTTCGGTACTGGGCGACCTAGTACCACCCTACCACCGTACCAAGCTCAGCACCTACACTGGATCTAGTACCACCCTACCACCGTACCAAGCTCAGCACCTACGCTGGGCCTAGTACCACCCTACCACCGTACCAAGCTCAGCACCTACGCTGGACCTAGTACCACCCTACCACCGTACCAAGCTCAGCACCTACGCTGGGCCTAGTACCACCCTACCACCGTACCAAGCTCAGCACCTACGCTGGGCCTAGTACCATCCTACCACCGTACCAAGCTCAGCACCTACGCTGGGCCTAGTACCACCCTACCAAGCTCAGCACCTACGCTGGGCCTAGTACCACCCTACCACCGTACCAAGCTCAGCACATACGCTGGGCCTAGTACCACCCTACCACCGTACCAAGCTCAGCACCTACGCTGGACCTAGTACCACCGTACCAAGCTCAGCACCTACGCTGGGCCTAGTACCACCGTACCAAGCTCAACGCCTACGCTGGGCCTAGTACCACCGTACCAAGCTCAACACCTACGCTGGGCCTAGTACCACCGTACCAAGCTCAACACCTACGCTGGGCCTAGTACCACCGTACCAAGCTCAACACCTACGTTGGGCCTAGTACCACCCTACCAAGCTCAACACCTACGCTGGGCCTAGTACCACCGTACCAAGCTCAGCACCTACGCTGGGCCTAGTACCACCATACCAAGCTCAACACCTACGTTGGGCCTAGTACCACCCTACCAAGCTCAACATCTACGCTGGGCCTAGTACCACCCTACCAAGCACAACATCTGCGTTGGGCCTTTTACCACCCAACCAAGCTAAACACCTACATTGGGCCTAGTCCCATCGTACCAAGCTCAACACCTACACTGGGCCTAGTACCACCCTACCAAGCTCAACACCTACGCTGGGCCTAGTACCACCCTACCAAGCTCAACACCTACACTGGGCCTAGTACCACCCTACCAAGCTCAACACCTGCGTTGGGCCTAGTACCACCCTACCAAGCTAAACTCCTACATTGGCCTAGTCCCATCGTACCAAGCTCAACACCTACACTGGGCCTAGTACCACCCTACCAAGCTCAACACCTACACTGGGCCTAGTACCACCCTACCAAGCTCAACACCTACACTGGGCCTAGTACCACCGTACCAAGCTCAGCACCTACGCTGGGCCTAGTACCACCCTACCAAGCTCAACACCTGCGTTGGGCCTAGTACCACCCTACCAAGCTAAACTCCTACATTGGGCCTAGTCCCATCGAACCAAGCTCAACACCTACACTGGGCCTAGTACCACCCTACCAAGCTCAGCACCTACGCTGGGCCTAAGACCACCGTACCAAGCTCAACACCTACGCTGGGCCTAGTACCACCGTACCAAGCTCAGCACCTACGCTGGGCCTAGTACCACCTTACCAAGCTCAACACCTACGTTGGGCCTAGTACAACCCTACCAAGCTCAACACCTACGCTGGGCCTAGTACCACCGTACCAAGCTCAACACCTACGTTGGGCCTAGTACCACCCTACCAAGCTCAACACCTACGCTGGGCCTAGTACCACCGTACCAAGCTCAACACCTACGTTGGGCCTAGTACCACCCTACCAAGCTCAACACCTATGCTGGGCCTAGTACCACCCTACCAAGCTCAACACCTACACTGGACCAAGTACCGCCGTACCAAGCTCAGCACCTACGCTGGGCCTAGTACCACCCTACCAAGCTCAACACCTGCGTTGGGCCTTTTACCACCCTACCAAGCTAAACACCTACATTGGGCCTAGTCCCATCGTGCCAAGTTCAGCACCTACACTGGGCCTAGTACCACCCTACCAAGCTCAACACCTACGCTGGGCCTAGTACCACCCTACCAAGCTCAACACCTACGCTGGGCCTAGTACCACCCTACCAAGCTCAACACCTACACTGGGCCTAGTACCACCCTACCAAGCTCAACACCTATGCTGGGCCTAGTACCACCCTACCAAGCTCAGCACCTACACTGGTTTGGAGTTGGTACTGGGGTAGAAACCAGCAGCTACTAGTCTTAAATACAAGCATTACACAGTGTTAATCAGCTAAATTGTAATCTTCTTAAGGTTGGAATGTTATAATTTAGCCGCTTCCAATTCGTAATGTCTTAGTGTAAGATTAGTAGCTACTGTCCTCTAGCCCAGGACCCATGACATTATTTAATACATTTATAATTGCCACTGGTCACCTTTAGTCCACAGTAATAGGAAACCACATCAGCCTCTATTAACAATTGCCAGCAAGAGGTATTTTATTAAGTATGTTTTTCTGCAGACAAGATATCACATGCCACGCTGTTGATGTACCAGTCATAAAGAATGACACCATACAGGGGCCAGTATCACAAAACACCGTAACTTTGCGTCTGCGACTAGCAGTTGTACCGGGCATACGTTCACACGAGTTTGGTATCTATTTCACACAGAAAATTACATCAATACGGAAGATAAAGCATTTTAATGACAAGATAAAATAAAATATGTGTACTTAAAACTATATTTGTTGTACTATGGTGTACTTAAAACTATATTTGTTGTACTATGATAGTAATAAGAATTGTGGTTTAGTCGTAGATTTACGTTTACGTGCAAAACTTACGATGTTTCGTGAAATTGGGCCCTGACTTTCTTTAAGGTCAACACCGACTTTAAATTGTGTCAACGTATACTTTTAGAACAAAAAAAACAACATCCAGATATTTAGTAATGTCAACACATACTTTTAAGTAGTGTTAACGAATACCTTTCTATGAACCATCATATTAGGCCTACAGATTTTAAGTAGTACTAGCACGTATATTTTTGTAAAAACAAACATACACACTAATGTTAATATAGACTGTAAGTGGTATCAACATGTATACTTTTGGAAAAACCAATATAGGCCTACAGACTTATGTCAGCACAGACTTTACGTGGTGTCAACATTCAACAAGACATAAAAACCATTAATACAGACTCTCGGTAATGTCTACACAGACTTTAATTAGTGTCACTGACTCAATATGTATACCTTTAATGTCAACACAGACTTTAATTAGTGTCATTGACTCAACATGTATACCTTTGGAAAAAACAAAAAAACATACAGACTTTCAGTAATGTCAACACAGACTTTAATTAGTGTCATTGACTTAACATGTATACCTTTGGAAAAACAACAACATACAGACTTTCAGTAATGTCAACACAGACTTTAATTAGTGTCATTGACTCAACATGTATACCTTTGGAAAAACAACAACATACAGACTTTCAGTAATGTCAACACAGACTTTAATTAGTGTCATTGACTCAACATGTATACGTTTGGTAAAACAACATACAGACTTTCAGTAATGTCAACACAGATTTAAAATGGTGTCAATACATATATTATACGTTTGGAAAAACCAACATAGGCCTACAGATTTTAAGTAAAGTCAACAGACAAGACAAGAAACGCTAACCATACCTGATGGTCAGCACTTTTATTAGTCCAAATTACTAAACTCTACTAACGTTCACTAGTTATACTAAAATCGTATTAGTAAGCGATGAATCTATGATCTAACTTAAACAAGCGAGTCCCTCATTGGTATTTGAAACATGCAGAAGGGCAACTATGAATGTTTCGGAGAAAAAAAAGGTAAACTAATGTCGTGCTAGGTCACGTATCTGTTATCATAAAGGTAGTATAAACATTACAAGTGTTACTTGTTGTGACTGTGTCACATAAACACAGCCACGACGACTACGTGCATGTAAGACAATCGTGCCAGGCGTGGGACATGTATCGGACACATACAGTATTACCAGTAGATCGTACGGGCCTGATCATAACCGCAGATAATATTGAAAGTTAAAAGTTAAAGTTTATTTTGTTTAACAACACCACTAGAGCACATTGATTTATTAATCATCAGCTATTGGATGTTAAACATTTTGGTAATTTTGACATATTGTCTTAGAGAGGAAACCCACTAATTTGTTTCCCATTAAATAGTGATCAAGGGACAGCACATACCACGGCCTTTGATATACCAGTCGTGGCGCACTGGCTGGAACAAGAAATAGCCCAGTGAGCCCACCGACGGGGATCGATCCCACACTTACTGCGCATTAGGCGAATGTTTTACCACTGAGCTACATCCGGGCTCTATATAACGTTGAAGTCTATCCTGTCAATAATAGAGGTTTCGCAACCACACTGTTACTGTTACGGATAGAGATAGATCACCATTTTGAGTGTAGTTGGTGACGTCAGAACAATTTGCTTCCCGCTCTTTTCACACACGTCTGACAATGCCGCCATTTTATTTAAAGTCATTAACCGTGCTAAACGATTAGTATTGTTAGCGAATCATATTGCGCCGAATTTACGAAAAGTGTTGTTTGTTTTTTAACGCAGTTGTTTATGCATTGTCAGTGCATGTAGTTATTTGATATGCGTGTGTTAAACATAAACAAGCTTTATAAATTCTCAGTGAATGGAAGGTATAGCCCAGTGGGTCAATTTTTAACTTAATGTGTTAGGCGCAAATTCTATTAGTCCGTTAAGTGGGTGGAGAAGAAACTCGAAGCCACTCACTTGCTACAGAACGAATGAATGAATGTTTAACGACACACCAGCACAAAAATACAAACTTGAGCATTGTCAAGAGTGTCGACCCCTCTCGGCAGCTTTAGACGGCATTTACGTTTGAAAGTGTGCAACCTTTTCACATGTCTGCACAGCAAACCCAATGTATCGTGCAATCTTTCTGGTGGTAACTACATGATTAGGAAAATTCATTCAGAATACCAGAAAGCTGAATTTTATTTTTAAAGACTGCTCCAAGATACTTCTATTTCTGCTTTCTTTTTCAGTTTCCGAATTAAAAAGATAAAACACAAGCTCAGTTCTGTGTGACGATTTAATTTACATATCGTTCTTGATCTTTCTGGACTTTCATCAGATCTTCGCCTTTTTTTACCAACATTCTATGGATCCACCCCGCGCACAAATTTTATTTATTCCCAAAACGGCGGTAATATTTGAATACAGTGTAAGCACACCTTACTTCGTTTTAGTTGCTGTATACTCAACAATAATTTGCCTATCAGAACATATCTTGAGGTTCTTTAATTTAATGCTGTTCTTGTCAAGCAATCATAAGTTATCCTCCGAAATTTGTTTTTCATTCCATAACATATTGTATGGATTAGCATTCGAGTCTTTTAGATAAAAATACATTTTATCATCATTCATTTATAGTTATTTGCTTATATTCATTTAAGCTTCAAGCACGCTGTCCTGGGTACACATACATAAACGCGCCTCAGCTGTCTGGACTGTGTCTGTGGAGGACGGTGGGTTAGTGGTTAATTGGTAGTTAGTGGTTATTGAAAGAGATCTCACTGTTGTGATCTTGACGCTCTGGGTGGGAGCGGGTACAGGGAAGCGAACCCAGTACCTACCAGCCTTTTGTCCGATGGTTTAACCACTATACGGCCGGGACGTAGCCCAGTGGTAAAACGTTCGCTTGATGCGCGGTCGGTCTGGGATCGATCCCGTCGGTAGGACCATAGGGCTATTTCTCGCTCCAACCAGTGCACCACGACTGGTATATAAAAGGCCGTGACATGTGCTATCCTGTCTGTGGGATGGTGCATACAAAAGATCCATTGCTGCTAATCGAAAAAGAGTAGCCCATGAAGTGGCGACAGCGGGTTTCCTCTCTATATATCTGTGTGGTCCTTAACCATATGTCCGACGCCATATAACCGTAAATAAAATGTGTTGAGTGAGTCGTTAAATAAAACATTTCCTTCGTTTAACCACTATACCACCGAGGCTTGAACTTAATCACGCCCACGTAATTGACAACAATGATAGAATACGTTCCTTGAAAATATGTTTTAAAAATATACGATCCTAGGAGATTTATAGACGCAATCACCGAAGTGGACATTTTTGTTTACCTATAAATTTAAGTTTTAAAACTAATGATATTTTCACATAATATGTAGTATCATTTATTGAGTCACTATAGCAAATTACATCAGTTGTAATTTAAAACTATATTTTGCATGATGTTACTCATTCTGTTTTGAATTTAAGTAAAAAGTCGCAAGAGATCGATAATCTCCCTCATCTGCCATCCTCTGCCTGCCATTATCGTTATCTTAAAGGCGCACACGCTAGTTTCAACCCGTGAAAAGTGATACTAAGTTTGGTTAGTCTACAAAACGTTAAAACATTTTGATAAACTTACAACTGAGTGAAACGTCATCACCTTCCTGTTTCAACTTCCATTACTGGTGCAGTATGTGTATACTTCCCTACACCCACCTGACATTCTCGTCATCTGCTGGTAATCAAGCTGGTCTGACCCGCGGCACTAACAAATGACCGTCAATAGTAGGGGAGTATAGCAAGTAGTTACTGGAACCTCTTAACAATCCACAAATAAAAACCGGACACATCACGAAGTGGTCAGACTAACTCACCGAAAAAGCTAATGAGAATACAATGTGGTTGCCAAGAGAGAAGCACATGTTGCGGTTGAGAGACAAGGACTGGGATGTGGATTGGACAACAAAAATGTTGAAAGATAGAAATATATGTCAGATTGGGAAAGTGGGATTTACCCCCCTCCCCCCCCCCCCCCCCAAAAAAAGAGGAGAAAAACAAACAAATAATAATTTTAAAAACACAATTACAAACACAAAAACCCCAACAAACAACACAATTACAAACAAACACAAAAACAAACAAACGAAACCAAAAAAAACTAAACAAAAACAAACCAAACCAATAATAACAAATATTTTATAACTGGACTCATTGTGTGGGAGGTTATGAGAAATATTTAATAATACCATTCGTTTTTATAAGTCCACAACAGACTTAATTACAAACTTCAAGGTTAATTTTGAAATAAATATTAATGATTAGCTATTTTTGTTAGTTTTAGTCGAAATAATCGTCAAACGACAAAATCTGTACGCCTTTAACTTTCCATTAAATACCCTCTCGATATTTCCAGTTGAACAGGTAATAACGACTCGTATTAAAGTGTCAGTGTAATCAATCTTGCCTCTAACTCGGATTACGTGAATAAATCTCTTCTTTCGTTTTCCACTTTTTCATTCGATCCAAGAACATCTATTTTTAGTTCGCAGGATGCTGAAACCATCATAAAATGGAAAGCAAAGAAATAATCACTCAATTATATAAGTCAGTTAACTAATATTAATGCGCGTACACTTGATAAAATGGATGTAACTGTCATTGCTTGTATCTCATTACGAGTGCATTAGAAGGACAACGTCCTTTTTTTATGAAATCACAGTGGATCATAGAAACGGGTTTGAAAATGACTTTGCTATTTACATTTGTACTACAATCCATTTGATTCATGACGTGTTCATTTTATTTAGATAAAAACCACAAAGTGTGTCACCTATTAAAACCAATAATCTTATAATTTCTTCTTGGTTTGTTTTTGTGGTTTTTGTGTGTGTCTCTCTCTCCCCCCCCCCCCCCCCCCCCCCCCCCCCCTCCCCCCCCCCCCCCCCCCCCCCCCCCCCCCCCGAAGGGTTTCTACGAGTTATTGAGTACTCGGGCACGGGTCGAGTCTAGCAAGACTCGAGTTCGCTCACAGGACTCGAGTACCCGTATACGGTGGAATACAATGATCAACTATAATACAATGGACAATGTAGGACAATAATTTCAGCAGTAGATAATCAACGATCTAAGTTACACAATAATTATATGATCATGCGCTAGTTTCTTTTTTGAAATTGGCCGTCCATCCATCACAACACTGAACATATCAACCGGTTTCTAAATGCAATACAATGGCATGATTTGGCATCAATATTCAGCGCTGGAATTAAGATACATAATACTATTTTACTTTATTCCATAATCTCATCATCATCTAGTGTAAGTGTCGGGTACTCGGGTCCGGGTCGAGTCTGATCCTCGAATACTCGAGTCCATTATGTTGGACTCGTGGAGGCCCTACCCCCGTCCCCGCCCTAATTCAAGGTTCAATATGCCTGCCAGACCAAGTTAGGTTAGCAAATCTGTAACACATTTCGCTAAAGTTAAAAAAGAGTGAAACAAGAGTCTGACGTTGAAAAATAAATTAGAACTCGTCTCCATAATCGTTTTTTCTCAGAAGTACGTGTGTTTTAAAACATATTAAAAATGCATTCCGTGGTATCAGAAACACCAGAATGGCCACAAACACTCGGATGTTCGCAAATTGACATTCTAAACAATACAATAATTCGGTAATTTCTGATTTTAATGATACAATACGGCTCTGCTATAACAGTGAAAAATATGGACAGTATTTAAAAAAATCTACATCTGTGCTTGAATTGTTAGTCGAATGTCATGGTAACGTCGATGAGTGACATCACTACTAGAAAGAAATGTTTTATTTAACGACGCACTCAACACATTTTATTTACGGTTATATGGCGTCAAACGTATGGATAAGGACCACACAGATAATGAGAGAGGAAACCCGCTGTCGCCACTTCATGGGCTACTCTTTTCGAGTAGCAGCAAGGGATCTTTTATATGCACCATCCCACAGACAGGTTAGTACATACCACGGCCTTTAATATACCAGTCGTGGTGCACTAGCTGGAACGAGAAATAGCCCAATGGGCCCACCGAAGGGGATCGATCCCAGACCGATCGCACAGCGAGCGAGCGCTGTACCACTGGGCTACGTCCCGCTCTTTCACTACTAGAGTTCATTGATTTATTAATCATCAGCTATTTCTGAAATATATAGTCTTTGACAGGAAATCCGCTACATGTGTCATAAAGGATCTTTTATATGCACCATCCTACAGACAGGGTATCACATACCACGGCCTTTGATATACCAGCCGCCGTGGTGCAATGGCTGGAACGAGAAATTGACCAATGTGTCCATCGACGAGGGTCGATCCTAGACCGACCGCACTTCATGCGAACGCTCCAACTTAATGATTGCACAAACAAAAAAACATTATAACGGGTTCTCGGTTCACAAATACACAGAAAATTATTTGGAGACTCAGTATTAGCTAAGCGTTTATTGCGTTATAATAGTTTCACTGTCGATTGTTAACTGGAACCTACCTTCTCCCCCAAGATTGCTAGGGGATTTTAAGCCAACACCCGAAGCTATTGTTTCAGACATTGTTTAGTAACAGTAGGTTACGTCGTAATATAGGCGTACGTTATATACAAAGAACCGCGCTACATTTATGAGGTTTTCAGAAAAGAAGTTTATTTGATCACATTATCAATTTTTTCAACGTTCTGTATCCGTCGTCAGTTGTGAGTATGTTCACTAATTCCATTAGCCCACATTCCTAGTTGAAGCAGTAATGCTTAGTAAGCAATATCCTTATGGTTTGTTCTCCATGTCCTCGACATGTGGCATCAATGAAGATATATTTCAAAGGCAAGAGGCTGGGATCCCGCTTGTCATTTCACAAGTCGACGATAACCCGGCTTCGGGATTTATTAGCTACGATGTTTGAAGCACTTGTACAGGTTATCGCACTTTATATAGCCACATAATTAATAGCAAAAGAAGTTCAGATAGCTTAAGTCATTATAGGCCCATATTACATCGCAATAAATTTATGTATTTAAAACGTAGTTATGGAATTAGAGAAACTGGGTTACTTTTAGTGGCGTCTATAAAATGTTTGAGAGATGCGCTGTTACGGCTTAGCGTGGTGGCAGACGGCAAAGTGTATTTTACATAAAGTCAATTCCACGCAGACAGGACAGTACACATCATGGCTTTCAATCCATCTATGATATAATACCAATGTCGGTTGCGCAGAGGTTAACCCATCGGACTACAGGCTGGTAGGTACAGAGTTCGCAGCCCGGTACCGGCTCCAAGCCAGAGCGAGTCCTGGACAGACAGCCCAGATAGCTGAGGTGTGTGCCCAGGACAGCGTACTTAAACCTTAATTGGAAATAAGTACGAAAATAAGTTGAAATGAGATAAAGTGGTATAATATTCAGGAAGACAACCGCCGTAATATTACTCCCAGTTTGCCATATCTATATCAGTAGCGGGTCCGGCCCCCCCCCCCCCCCCCCCCCCCCCCCACCCCTTTTTTTTTTTCTTTTAAACCAACCATAACCTTTAAAGGGAAACATGATTATATTAACTGTTTTGTGTAAAAGGGGAGATCAGTCATCACATTTGGACACACACACCTTCAGAAATCCTGCATCCGCGCCTATATATCCGTGTATTTCAAGGAAATGATGCCATCTGAACAATTATTTATAAGTTTCAAGGACTTCGGGAAAGGGTTACTGTAATAATTGTGCTTTGTTTGAATGTTTTTAGTTCTTAGGTAAACTTAACCCGTTGGTTACACGTGCAGGAGTATCAGAATCGCCTTACGCTGGAAGACCAATGGTAGAAAGTCTTGCACACGCGCCTGTATTTATCTGTAATATAAATCGATATATTAGACGACTTTTGCCGCACACAGATATCGCATGATATTGCTAGAAATCCAGATATAATAATATCACGATCAAAAAAAGATAAAACATTCTATAAGTACTGCACAAAATGTGCTATGGTCCCTATTACAACCCCGCTTCGTAGTTATACACCATGCGATGGAATGTGGATTTGAATTTGGAATTCCGAAATTATCGCATGTCGTAGGTCGTAATGTATGGTGACATACAATTGCCATCGACATAGCGACCTAATTTAGAGAGAGAAAGAGTTGGTTTGTATATGTTGTGATACATTTTCACATTATGTCGGCTTAATTATATCGTTATACTGACAAAACGCCTAGAAATATATAACTTTGTTGTAAAATCATTTCTAAATTATGTTATGTTGATGGCCGTTCACTGTTCTATGCCACCATATTAATGGCCTTGCGATGGACCTCCAAGAGATGCTATCGCATGTCGCATCGTCGTCGCTGGTCGTTAACAAGTGAAGAACGGTTATTAGCCTCTTAACTTGATGGAGGGCAAACTATACACTCCCACAGTTTCTAAATTGGTGAGCTGGTACCCTTATCGTCCTGACATCCGATATTGATGGTGGTATTAGTGGTCATCACTACTGAAAGTAATCCGCAACTACCGTAAACATGTCGACTTACACATTACTAGATTTCGAAGGTTTTGGATTCAACAATAATTAATGCACATTATTGCTTAATATCCACAAGTATATTGGTATATTTACTTAATACAACGGTACAAATGTGGCGGTTATTACATATAACGGGGGCAGATATTTAGCTCCCCCACAGTGAACCCGCCCGCTACAAACAAGGCTACCTACTTAGTGGGTACCGGTACCGGCAAGGTATCAACAGTCCACATGGCTAGACTTATTCGGTATGGTGTTAGGATTATGAAACCACGATACGTTAAAAACTGCGTGCGTTTCGCATGGTGTCCATTTTTCAAGATGGCTGCCAGCATATTAACAACAGCCATATCTCCGGCAATATTTCACATATTTTGGTATCAAAACATATATTTTTGGGGACTAAGGAATATGAAAAAACAGGCTTCCAGACCAATCCGATGTACTCTGAACGACTTTTCAAGATGATTTTCTAACAAATTAGGCAGACACTTATCACTGTATATTTGACGGGAGATGGGGGCAGGGGACGTAGCCCAGTAGTAAAGCGGTAAATTCGGTGGGCTCATTGGGCTATTTCTCATTCCAGCCAGTGCACCACGACTGGTATATCAAAAGCCGTAGTATGTGCTGTCCTGAATGTGAGATGGTGCATAAAAAGATCCCTTGCCACCAATGGTAGAGTGATCATGTAGGGTTCAAACCCAGTGAACGCAATAGCAAATACTCTAATATATTCAACAAGCTAAATTCTGTGTTCTGTGACTGTTCTCTCTGGTATATTCCTCACACCTAATTTCAAATTTGATATTTCCTGTAATCGATGAACCTTATTAGATTACGGTAGTAAAGTGCTCGCTTGTTGCGCGGTCGGTTTGGGATCGATCCCCGTCAGTGGGCCCATTGGGCTATTTCTCGCTCCAACCAGTGCACCACGACTGGTACATCAAAGGCCGTGGTATGTGCTAGCCTGTCTATGGGATGATGCATATACAAGATCCCTTGCTGCTAATCGAAAAGATTAGCTCATGAAGTGGCGACAGCGGGTTTCCTCCCTCAATATCTGTGTGGTCCTTAACCATCTATCTGACGCCATATAACCGTAAACAAAAAATGTGTTGAGTGCGTCGTTAAATAAAACATTTCCTTCCTTCAGTTCTGTAGTTATTGCGGGTATGTACACAGGGTAACTAAGTCGGAGTCCTATGCCAGTATGATTATGACATGTCCCTTATAACACCATACCATGTCTCCTGGGTGGGTGGGGTGGGTTATGGATCTCTGTTCAAATCCGGATAGTGTTGGGGGATAGTAGCTAGGATAGGATTACAGGATAGGATTATAGGTGATAGTAGTGTTGGGAATCGACAGGAATTCCATCGTCGATCATTGGTTATAATCGGTTGGCACCACCTAATCAATCTTCGATTACACAATTAGAATTATACGAAGAAGGATTTTAGGTATTAGAATTATACACCTACGAGGGGTGATCAAAATGTTCTAAGACTAACCTATTAAGAGAAACAACAGTAAAAATTAACTAACTTTATTTTTTAACATGGTTAACGCGAACAGCTATACGTTTGTTATAACACGTGTTTCGCCTCTGTTTTATATACACTGTTTATACTGTTTCATATTGTGACCATTTCGTGCGAGATGTAAATATTTTGTTTCAGCCAAAGGCTGATTACAGATGTGGCAAATAAAGTGATTGATTGAGTGTTGTAACACGAAGCTTTTCTATGCCACTCCGATAAAAAGGTGTTGTCTTGCTTGTAAACCACACTTCTGTATCTGACTTGAGCTCATTGTCACTCTTGTAGCGCTTACCAAGAACGTGGCCCTTCAAATTGGTAAACAGGTAGAAGTCACACGGGGCCAGGTCTGGGGAATGGGGTGTGTACAACAACTCATCAAATCTATAACTTTACAGAGCCGCTTTTGCAACCGAGTGTGGAAGTCGCGGAGACTTTTGACGTGCGCATAACGGTAGCGTAGCACCTGATAAGTGGTTCGCTGCAGGGTCCTTAGGCATAGAAGTGACTGCGACCAGTGTTGTGTCTAAGGAGACTAGTTTTAACAGGGGTGGTGGGTGTAGAGCCGCAGGGGCGGAGGAAGTCTCTGACTGGATTAGGGGGATATTAGGGACAGCTTTGTGCTAAGTAGTATCTTTGATGTTGCGATTGCTGCAGACGGTAATGTAGCGAATGACAAGAGTGTACATTCAACACCCACGACCTGTAAACTGGATGGAGGGGTAATATGCTACACACACTATTGATAAATGTTTGGACACACTAACTGGCAATGTGTGGTACCAAATAGTCATAAAAAGGAGTATGGGAAGAAGACTGCGTTTGTCCAAAATTATGGGTTATTCGAGCTTGTCCCTGTCGGTTTTGGGTTGTATAATGTCCTAGCCATGGATTGCATGGGCTGCTCTGGAATGTTGCACTTGAATTTTTATATGACATTTTGTTTATGGAAAAAAGATGACGTGGGATATTTGAGTAACTTATGGTCATTTTTTTTTTTTTTAGTTTTTAGATTCTTTGAGTATAGGCTGATGTTTAACCCTCAAACATTTAAGCTGTTTTAGAGGAAATAAGAGTTCCTTGGTAGTGTAATTAATACAGAATTAGTGCAGACGGGGTGGAAATGGGATGGGTATACAGCTCGTATAAAAGGAAGACCCATTTTCCGTAATTTTTACAAAGGAAATAACCTATTATTTGTATTTATTTTTAATTCTGGCTAAAATTGTCACCAAATCAATTTTAAAATATGTTTTCGATGTTCTGTGACCACGAAAACAGGGTTTGACACTAATTACAAATTCCTAGCTGGTATAGCCACTGAGTTATGAATGTTTCATTCTGGAATACTAGTAGGCCTATATGCCATCTTTAAAAATGGCCTCCATTTTTTTTTTCGTACGCATTTTTGAGGCTGTCATCAAGTGGTTTCACGCTGACAAGCGTTACCCTTCGGTGACTACCTACCTCAAAACTAAGCCCCCTTGTGGTATATTTATCCTTTATTTCCACAATACATTAGTAGACATTACAAAACTACATTTGGTCCCATTCTCCTCTTCTTTTTTCTTCTTTTTTTTGGTAAATAATTTCAGTTTTGTTTGATGTAAAGCCTATGATACATCAGCACAGTCTCTGGGACTTTCATCTCTTTGACGATACACTTAGTTTATTTTGAGTAAATGAATGAATTGATGAATGAATGTTTGACGACACCCCAGAGTTTATTTTGAGTAAATGAATGAATGGATGAATGAACGTTTAACGACATCCCAGAGTTTATTTTGAGTAAATGAATGAATGGATGAATGAATGTTTAACGACACCCCAGAGTTTATTTTGAGAGACTTTGTTTCAGAAACACGTCTGTTATTTCTTTGCACAATAGCAGACAAGCATACAACTGCATTATTAACCATTTATAAAGTGTTAAATAAAATAATTACATTTATACAGTAAATATTTAACAGTGAAATGTATAATTTAATAGCTAAAATTTTAAAAGAATGACTCGGTTGTATATATTGCGTTTGGTGTTTTACAAGCAAGGTGTTTCCTGCCAAAGTCCGTTTAATACTTCAATGTTCTCTCTATTCCGCATAATATTATTATTACCGTGCATCGCCATTTTGACCAATATCATGTGACCACAACATGTCATGTGATTTATTTATATATTCTGATTGGTAGTTGATATTTTGTTTCGGAGACTTCTCTTTGCAAACAGAACCCTAGCTGCAGAGAATGGTCTCGGAAACAGTCTCGGAGACTTTTGACGATACATTACGAAAAAAAGTCTCGGAAACAAGGTCTGCGACACAAAGTCTCCGAGACTTCGTAGATGTATCGTGGGCTTAAGAAGAAAAGTAAAAGTGTTTAGGAAATAATATTTTTAAAAAAACTATTTTTGTGTCCAATTTAGAAAACAATCGGCTCAGAAATAAATAACTTGTAGTAACTTCCATAGCATGAAAATAGGCGTTCTCCGTGGGCAGAGAGAAGTGGGGAAAGAAATATAATCTTTCCCTGAAAAGACCCCCCACCCCCCTCCCATTTCTTCCCCTAGATACGTGTTGAAGTCATAATCAGTGCTTCACTATAGGCTTTAACGTCACAACTGTTAGGCAACAACAAACAACCGTAACTATTTTTTTATACATTCAATCAGTCATGTCAACAAGTTACTAACGTACGTCACAGCTATGACGCAACGCTGCCTGTTATCAACTTGCAAACTTGTTTTCAATAACAGTATCATTTGTAAATCTTCCATAAAATGATAGATTGATATAACTAGGTAATAAATAGAATACCAAACTCGTTACTCGGCAATACCGTTTGTCTTGCACTCGAGAAAGACAACATCAATTCACTCGTGCAAGATAAACGGTATTGCCTCGTAGCTCGTTGAGTATTCTCTATTTAAGGTCATTCGCAAATGATTATGACAAAAATAGATAAGTTACTGAGTTAACAGGTCAAGGACACTCAACAATTAAAAAAAAAATGTATTTCAATATATTAAAACTGTTAATGTACAAGAGTACAGAACAATTATGAACCAAGTTTTGATACGAAACTTGCAAACAGAAATTATTCCT